>NC_143393.1:57507622-57671302 GCF_980474605.1 Leiobunum rupestre | reverse complement strand
ACCACTGTAAAATTAAATAAATTTCTTCCTTTCAACGAGATACTAGTTTCTCTCCCACTAAACGATTTTTTAAAATGGTTGCCAGAATATTTGAAACTTTTGAAAGCTGGTAATGTTTGGTAGATTTGTGGATTGGTCTCTGGGATTTCGTGGATTGGTCTCTGGGATTTCGTGGATTGGTCTCTGGGATTTCGTGGATTGGTCTCTGGAATTTCGTGGATTGGTCTCTGGGATTTCGTGGATTGGTCTCTGGGATTTCGTGGATTGGTCTCTGGGATTTCGTGGATTGGTCTCTGGGATTTCGTGGATTGGTCTCTGGGATTTCGTGGATTGGTCTCTGGGGTTTCGTGGATTGGTCTCTGGGATTTCGTGGATTGGTCTCTGGGATTTCGTGGATTGGTCTCTGGGATTTCGTGGATTGGTCTCTGGGATTTCGTGGATTGGTCTCTGGGATTTTGTGTATTTCAACCTGACAATTTGTGGATTTCAACCTGACAATTTGTGGATTTCAACCTGACAATTTGTGGATTTCAACCTGACAATTTGTGGATTTCAACGTGACAATTTGTGGATTTACACCTGACAATTTGTGGATTTCACCCTGACAATTTGTGGATTTCACCCTGACAATTTGTGGATTTCAACCTGACAATTTGTGGATTTCAACCTGACAATTTGTGGATTTCAACGTGACAATTTGTGGATTTACACCTGACAATTTGTGGATTTCACCCTGACAATTTGTGGATTTCTCTCTGGGATGTTGGTGATTTTTTCGGAGTTTGTGGGTTCATGAATTTGGTCGAGAATTTTGTGGGTTTTGTCGTAAAATTTTGCGAATTTGTTAAATATTCGTGATTTCTATTTAAAAATACGAAATCATTGCCAGATATTATAGTGGATTTTAGATTTTTCTGCGAGTGTACGGCGAAAATGAGAAGACAACAGCTCGGGAAAGTCGATCCGCAGGTTTGGAGCGTTGCAAAAACGAAAGGGATACTCTCACGTACCTGAACGTACCGTCGTAAAAAAAAGTTTCCCAGCTAATGCCAAAAAGGATAACTCGGGAAAATTTAGCTAGGACGGGCAGGAAAAGGCAACAAAAGGCGAAAGGGGGGAGGGGATAGCGCGTACGGCGGGGCAAAATGAGATAAAACAGAAGCAACTCGGGCGCGAGAGGCAAAGAGAGGATAAGGGCCACCGATTACATTTGGAGATTCACCAGGTGAACTGAGCTCAAGATAAAAAAGGGCCACGATAAGACGGAAGGGGCTTCAGGGACGCGTCCCCCGACGCCCTAATATCAATTACGCACCTGCGCGCTTCTTCATTGATTCGCCTTTCTCTCTCTCACACTTCGCGCTGGGCAATCTCCTCACTTTCGACGCGGGAGTAAATCGAAGTGAGACGTCAATCTGAGCCTCAGGTAATCTACATCTATTTTTTAAGGAAGCGCTTCATCAATTTAATAACAATTGTTAAAACCATAAAGATGTGCCTAGTGTTATAAGTCTGAAAATTTTCCGTATTTTTCGAAAAAAAAGTAAAACATTTTCATTCTACGATTAGTCTAATATGGTTTGCAAATTTAAATTTAAGCGGAATTTTCGCCTCAGTTTTTTTAATCTGAAAGTAAAACAAAACCTCTAGACTAGCTTTAAACGGATTTAGAATGTAAAACTATTAATGCCTTGTAGTATGTTAAAAAGGAGTTTATGTTTCAATTTTTAATTTTTCCAATTTGCGGAAAACATTTTCGTGAAATTTTTCCGCATTTTATTTTTCGGAAAATTAACAACTCTAGATTTGTCTCAAATAAAAGAAGTACTCTCAAGCTGTCACTAATTGCTTTAAAAAGAAATCGTAACGAATAAGAAAATGTATCGAAAATCAACAATAACGCCTTTAAAATTTAGACCAATCGAATTGAAAAACAATGTACTACCAGAAGTAAATGTAAATTCTCAGACTTTCGTAGGCCCATTTGTACCTTCGTAGGCCAATTCGAACCTTCGTCTAGGCCCATTCGAACCTTCGTCTAGGCCCATTCGAACCTTCGTCTAGGCCCATTCGAACCTTCGTCTAGGCATGGCTACCAGATACCCAAACCAACGGTTTGGAAATACCACTCATTACGTATAAATTATTTTTAAGACCAATCCTGTTTTTCTAACTTCCGATACAACAAGAAGAGTTTAAGGTGAGAAAAGTTCGAGGCGAGAAGAGTTCCGAGGCCAGAAGAAATCGAGGCGAGAAGAGTTCCGAGGCCAGAAGAGTTCCGAGGCCAGAAGAGATCGAGGCGAGAAGAGTTCGAGGCGAGAAGAGTTCGAGGCCAGAAGAGATCGAGGCGATAAGAGATCGAGGCGATAAGAGATCGAGGCGATAAGAGATCGAGGCGATAAGAGATCGAGGCGATAAGAGATCGAGGCGAGAATCGAGTTGAGACTAGTTCGAGGCGAGATGAGTTCGAGGCGAGATGAGTTCGAGGCGAGATGAGTTCGAGGTGAGAAGAGTTCGAGGTGAGAAGAGTTCGAGGTGAGAAGAGATCGAGGTGAGAAGAGTTCGAGGTGAGAAGAGTTCGAGGTGAGACTAGTTCGAAGCGAGAAGAGTTCGAGGCGAGAATCGAGGTGAGACTAGTTCAAGGCGAGATGAGTTCGAGGTGAGAAGAGTTCGAGGTGAGAAGAGTTCGAGGTGAGACTAGTTCGGGGCGAGAAGAGTTTGAGGTGAAAACGAATATCTCGAAAACACCCAGCGGTGTTCCATCCCTGAATGGTTCGTTGACTTAAAGCTAGCTCCAGGAGGCAAAGCGAAACGGGAGAATAGCAATTTTTCTCTTTTCCAATTATCTGGCTCGCATTGCACAACGGCAAGATATACACGCTAGGCTGCGCTAATGACGTGAACAATCCGCTTTTATTATCCGAAAAAGGCTTAGCGTTTATCAATGCGAGATATTATTGCGGTACTAAAACTTAAAATTATTACTTATATTTCTTCCTAGTTTATAAATCGGTTTTTTCTCTCTCTCGGACGGAGAGATAGCACACAGGATGTTTCAAATAATTGGGGCGGAAATCAACAAAATGACAGGGTATTTAAAAATTTAAATTCCAAGCAAGTTTTTTATGATTATATTTGAAATTTTATAGGATTTAAAAGGACATAAAATATTATTATATAGAATAAAATAAAACTAATATTTTCAAAAATATAGCATTTAGGTTCAAATTTAAAAAAATTGGATTATAACTTAAGTTAAAAAGAAATAACTTATTAAGGTGAAATGGGAATTTTTAAGTTCAAATATCCAAAATATAGGATTTTAAGTTCAAATATCCAAAAATATAGGATTTTAAGTTCCAATATCCAAAAATATAGGATTTTAAGTTCAATTCCCAAAAATATAGGATTTTAAGTTCAATATCAAAACAATATAGGATTCTAAGTTCAAGTATCAAAACATTATAGGATTCTAAGTTCAATATCAAAACAATATAGGATTCGAAATTCAAGTACGAAAACAATACAGGATTCTAAGTTCAAGTATCAAAACAATGTAGGATTCTAAGTTCAAGTATCAAAACAATATAGGATTTTAAGTTCAAATTTAAAAGAATTAGAATAGCACATTTTATGTTTTAGGTTACAAATGCATGCACATCAAACAGTAATTTTTTTTATAGGTAAACGAAAACGTAAATTTAAAGGGAAGATCAAAAATAACTATGCAGAATAAAGTTTCAATATTTGAAATCTATTTAACAATTAAGTTAAAAATAAAAGAATGCAGTAATCAATTAAGTTACTAAACATATCAGAAATTAAGTTATCAATGAGGTTAAAATATTACAGATCTCGGTGACTATTTAATAGGAATGATATATTTCTATAGAAACATTTATAAAACACTATTTAATATATAATTAAAACCTTGGAAATTGTATAGAACTTCTATAGAAAAGTGTTTAGAATAACAAATAAATTTTTTGTCAATTCTTCTAGCGGAATAGTAGATCTTATAAAATTTCCGTGATTTTTTACTATAGAAATATATAAAAACTACTAATTAGGATAAAGAAAACCGAAGATATTCTATATAAATATGTTTAGAATCCTACATAGAATCAATAGAAATAAGTTTTTTCCCCGTAGAAACGAAAATTTTACTATAAATTTCCAGCGCTTTTTCTATAGAAATGAAAAATAAACTATAGATATTTCGTGCGCTTTTTTCTGTAGAAACGAAAAATAAACTATAGACATTCCGTGCGCTTTTTTCTATAGAAACGAAAATAAAATATAGATTTCGTGCGCTTTTTTCTATAGAAACGAAAAATAAACTATAGATATTTCATGCGCTTTTTCTATAGAAACGAAAAATAAACTATAGATATTTCATGCGCTTTTTTCTATAGAAACGAAAAATAAACTATAGACATTTCATGCACTTTTTTCTATAGAAATGAAAAATAAACTATAGATATTTCGTGCGCTTTTTTCTATATAGAAACGAAAAATAAACTAGACATTCCGTGCGCTTTTTTCTATAGAAACGAAAATAAAATATAGATTTCGAGCGCTTTTTCTATAGAAATATTTATAGCGCATTCTCTAACAAAACGTTTGTCATTCTATAGACTTCTATGAGTTTTGCTTTCCAGCAAGAAAAACCGATTCGGCAGTAGAAAACCGTTCATTTGGCCATCAAAGAACCTTTTTCTCACATATTGTTGGGGAGATCTTTGTTACTGGGTCCTCGCAATTAAAATGACATAAGCCGGAGACTCAACGTGTCGGGTAAGACCGCGGTGGATTCCAAATTTAGTCGACAATTCGGTGCAAAGGCGCACTGCCTTGGACCTCCTAATACGTTAGTTCCGCGCGACAATCCTGACTAGACTGTAGATTTATTATTTGACAAATTAGTCTAGGGGGAAACTTGGGACGGTGCCATTGGGACATTAAAAAAATCGCTTCCCCAAAAAAAGACCAAAAATTGGGGTCTCATTTCGTTTTTAAAAACGATAAAAATGAAGAAACTTTTTTTAGACAGTTTAGTTTACATTAGAGCTACGCTACAAGTAAAACTCATACGTTGAGATGATAAGTTAGTACTGACAACTTGAAGGTTTAGGGAATTTGATAGAGCTGTGCGAGTACTCGATCATCATCGAGTACCCGAACTCGTAACTCGATTAAGAAAAATGCAATACTCATCGATTATCGAGTATCGAAAATTTACATATTCGGGTACTTGAATACTCGAATAAATTACCTTGCTGAATTCGTCGGGTTATTATTTTCCTAATCATGTTCGGGTACTCGACTATTTGACGAGTATTTTACAAAATGTTTTGTTTCCGCCGCAATAATTTCAACGCTTAGGTATCAATTTAGTAGTTTAAATGTTTAATAAAAGATTTAATCAGTCAACATATCTATGAATTGGTAAGTTTTAAATTCGTTATGAATTATCATATATTAAGTTTAATACAGTTATGAATAATCAAGAATACCATTATTAATAATTAAAGAAAATTACCCGAAAAAAACTCGATCGAGTACTCGAACGTTTTTCTTAACTACTCGACTACTCGAATAAATAATTTTTGGCTTAATCGAGTACTCGGTTACCCAACTCGACAAAAATACTACCCGACTCGATTGCCAAAAACCACTACTCGCACAGCCCTAGAATTTAACTACAAGAAGTACTACTTGGGAGGAGTTATATTTGACTAAATATCGCCATCTATAGGGAAATACTATTATTGTTTTTTTTAAATAAAAGAATAACTCTAGATATTTAGTTTACCTACTTTTTGGTAGATGGCGTTAATATATTACATAATAAATAATTGTACTACCGACCTGTCGTTGTCCAAATAACAGAAATTTTGGGATACAATAATGAGTTATTTTTCACTTTTGGTTTGAGATGATATTTGAAGTTGATATCGAGTGACGATATATTAATTATGTGTGTCTTCGGGTTATGGGTTAAACATTTTATTGTATTAACAACGTTAAAAAAATTACCAGAATGATATAATAAAAATTGGGCGATATCCCACTTTATATTTTACTTTTATCAGAAGTAAATAAATTTACTTCAACTTACATTTTTAATACAATCTCAACCATTGAAATGACCAGAATGAGATAGAACTAAAAAATCATCACGTAATTTATCATGGAATTATAGAAAAAATATTAATAAAAGCAATTTTATATTTAAATATTCCGACATTTTGTATACATCTTTTCCCTGACGGCTTATTGTCAAAGCGGGTTCAGCCAACTGTTCAGATTATTTAGGTCGCAATTTCAGATATCTGAAGGTAATCAGATCAGGTTTATCTATTATATTTCAGCCCAGCCGATTTGCAGATTCGATTGTAGACCATTGGACCGAAATCCCATTCGTCCGAATGTACCATTCAACCGAATTCCAATCGACCGAAAACCGCATTTATCAGGGTTACCACAAAATTTTCAGATTTAAATTCCCCGACTATTCCCCGTTTCCACTGACCATTTTAAGATATTTTCCCTGACTTGTTAAGGTAAAACTTTTTATTCTATATTTTACTTTTATCAGAAGTTAAAAAATTTAAAAGAATGTATATTTCAGTAAAAAGGTTATTGCAATGTTGAGAAAATTAGCCAAAGTTTCAAGGAAATGAATGATAATCATAGAATTTTTAAAATTATTTGCTTCAAAAAGTGTCAAAATAAAATATAATTCCCTGATGTTTTACAAATTCTTACAATTTCCTGACCTTTATCTGACTTTTTAGGCCCATTTTTAAATTTCCTGACTTTTCCCTGAATTATTACAAATTCTTATAATTTCCTGACTTTTTAGGCCCATTTTTAAATTTCCTAACTTTTCCCTGAATTTTTACTAATTCTTAAAATTTCCTGACCTTTCTGTGACTTTTTAGGCCCATTTTTAAATTCCCCGACTTTTCCCTAATGCGTGGCAACCCTGTTTATTATCAGACGAAGGTGACGCTTCGCCTTATTAAGGCACTCAAAAAAGGCCTTTTCCTTAATCTAGAAACGAGTGGCTCTCACCAGGCGGTGCTACCTTTAATGAGCTGGCGCTAATTCATTCTTGTTTCACGGACGATTTGTGGCCTAGTAAGGACCACTAAAGTACCCCCGAAAGGTGCCATTGACAAAGAAAGAATTGGACCCTCGCAGCGAGACATTTAAACGCCATTACTCAAAAAAATTCAAAAGGGAACAACTCCATTAACAGCTTCCTTATACTCTTTAACAATCACTTACGTTTTTAATGGGCACGGATTTAAAAGCGACACCTATTTTAAAAATTTGAAAAAATATTTTTTTCGTATTTGTTTAATTTCGCGACTTTAAATTTTAATTCGTTTACCTATTGGGAAAATGGAACATTGCATTCGTTAGCGATTTGTAAAACCCTGCACCGTGCTAGGTAAATAACAGTTGTTATTCATGTTGTGTTAAGATTAGTGTTTACTGTTTTTATTAAGTATCATTGCAATTAGAACTGGTTTAATTTTACTATTGAAAACCTAGCCTAACGTAGAAAACATTTCCAATTATCTATACGGGTTTTGAAATGATTATGAATTCATTCAAACTGGAACCAATAAGCCCTGGTAGAATCCTGACCTACTAAGGTCCGTGAGAACCTCGAAGGCTACCCACCTTTCAATAAAATAAAATATTTACAACAGGGTTGCCACAATATTCTCATATTCAAATTCCCTGACTATTTCCTGTTTTTCCTGACTTTTTAAGGCCAAAATTAGACATTTTTTAACTTTTACATTTATCAGAAGTGTATCAATTTAATCTATTTATATTTCAGTACAAAAGTTATTTCAAAGTTAAAAAGCCTTTTAAGGATCTAAATAATAATAATAATAATAATAATAATAATAATAATAATAATAATAATATAAGGAGTAAATTTACCTTAAAAAAGTGTAAAGATGAAACTGAATTCCCTGACTTTTGAAAAATTCTTAAAATTCCCCGACTTTTTATAAATTCTTAAAATTCCCCGACTTTTTATAAATTCTTAAAATTCCCCAACTTTTTTTTTATAAATTCTTAAAATTGCCTGACTTTTTATAAATTCTTAAAATTCCCCGACTTAATATAAATTCTGAAAATTTCCCGACTTTTTATAAATTCTTAAAATTCCGACTTTTTATAAATTCTTAAAATTCCCCGACTTTTTATAAATTCTTAAAATTCCCCACTTTTTTTTTATAAATTCTTAAAATTGCCTGACTTTTTATAAATTCTTAAAATTCCTAGACTTAATATAAATTCTTAAAATTCCCAGACTTTTTATAAATTCTTAAAATTCCCCGACTTAATATAAATTCTTAAAATTCCCCGACTTAATATAAATTCTTAAAATTCCCCGACTTTTTATAAATTCTTAAAATTCCCCGATTTTTTTATAAATTCTTAAAATTCCCCGACTTAATATAAATTCTTAAAATTCCCCGATTTTTTATAAATTCTTAAAATTCCCCGACTTAATATAAATTCTTAAAATTCCCCGACTTTTTATAAATTCTTAAAATTCTCCGACTTAATATAAATTCTTAAAATTCCCCGACTTAATATAAATTCTTAAAATTCCCCGACTTTTTATAAATTCTTAAAATTCCCCGACTTTTTATAAATTCTTAAAATTCCCCGACTTAATATAAATTCTTAAAATTCCCCGACTTTTTATAAATTCTTAAAATTCCCCGACTTAATATAAATTCTTAAAATTCCCCGACTTAATATAAATTCTTAAAATTCCCCGACTTAATATAAATACTTAAAATTCCCCGACTTTTTATAAATTCTTAAAATTCCCCGACTTAATATAAATACTTAAAATTCCCCGACTTTTTATAAATACTTAAAATTCCCCGACTTAATATAAATACTTAAAATTCCCCGACTTTTTATAAATTCTTAAAATTCCCCGACCTTTCAGAGCCATTTTTAAAAAAAAAATCTTTACCTGACTTTTTAGTGTTACTATTAAAATCCCTGACCTTTTCCTAAAATTTTAGGGCCATTTATAAATTCCTTGTGTGGCAGATAATACGCTAGACATTTAACTAACGGCATTTAATTAACAAATGAGATTTAACCATATATTTATCTGGCTATCCGTTAAACGTTTCTTTTTGGAAAAATAGGAAAAGTTTTATTCCTAATTTAATTTCGAACGAGTCCAAATAATGGGCGATCAATCGGAAACTTACAACACAAATAATGCTCGACAAATGTGTAGTTTAAAATGTATAGGATATTCCCGGCTGTAAATACACCGCATTCCCCGAACCAAGTCCTTTCCAATAAGACCGAACAGGGAAAGTATACAGGGTGTTTGAAATACCCATGGGGATATTTTTTATCTCAAAACTGTAAATTTTTCACGTACGTTCAAGGTAAAAAGTTATATTAATTTTAAATAAATGATTAATTTGTATATTTATTTTTAGTATTGAAAACTGAAAAATATTGATTATTTTATGAAAAATAGTAAATGTTTTTTAGAGTGAAACAACTTTAAAATTGTTAGAAGTAAAAACCCCGAAGTAAATTTTTTACAACGTGATATTAGTTTTAATTAAAATAATATTTCAAACTTAATTTATTTACTATTTGGTTACTAAATTTCAAAGCCATACAGTTACCATCTTTAGTGAAATTAAGAGTAAAATTTTCACGGGGAAAATTTATCGGTATTCTATTAAAGTTACGCATTAACAACTTTTGTCTCCCATCTATCGGTAAAAAAATGCAATAACGTAAATTTTCGTTCCAATAATTCATGATATTGGGTAAGTTGATTATTTTTCAGTGGTATCGTGAGCTATCGCCCAAAAAAATTCAAACCTTATTTACAGATTATCAGAAAAAAAGACCGATTGGCGACACCCTGTACTAACATTAGCATCCGCGCTAATGGCAGATGCCTCCAAAAGTTGTCCATTTTATAAAGGCGAAGTCTATATTGATTTCTACTTTGGAGGGTACCCCGGGCCAGGTTAGCGTAATTTTCTAAAAAGCCCGATACATGGGGCGGGGGTATCCAATTGAGGGCAGCCAGCCAATCGATACCAGAAGCTTATTTTCAGTCGGAGTCGGGGCAATCGGGCCCGGGGGCCCCGTTAAATTGCCTATAACGCCACGTGGAAATCCGGTTCGTGACACGCGCGTCGGGGAATCTGAATATAGGAAGGGAGTTATTGATTTCCATAGTTTTCAAGATCGACTAATCTTTTGAGCTTTTGAGTTAAGTTTGAATATTTTAGTTAGTAACTTAAGAAGGCGATACATCTTCAAATAGCCTCCTGATTTTTTTTAAATAGGGGGAAAAAAGGGGTAAAATAGGCACCACGTTTTTCAAAATAGGAAACAATATCAATGTTAAACAACAAGTTCTTTAGATGAACTAAATTACAAAACAATCTAAAATGTTCACAGACCTCAATGGCTTCCTCTTTTCTTCCTAGGATTCCAAGCACCAAACCCAAGTTGAGATGTGCCACTGCAAAACACAAAACAAAAAATACCTTTAGTATTACTAATAAATTAATAATTAAAATGGTTCAAATTAATTAATTAATTAATCGTAGCTAATATGCATTTCATGTGCAAAACCAGCTTTGTCAAATCGTCAAACCAGCTAGGCTAATAGCCAAGGCACTAACCTTAGGCCCAAACAGGGTGACCACAGAAAACTCAAACAAATTTAGATGAAAAATAGGAAATTGTAGTCGATTTATAAGTTTTTAAAGGACATATTGTTTGTAAGGTATTAAAATGTAATTGTTTCGTAACTTCGAAACGGTGGTCTAAATAGGGAAAATGCCATAGATGATTTTCGTCTTTAAGGGATATTGTCACCATAACCAAAATTGAAGAGGTTTTTTTGCAGAATGATAGAAAATATATTAATGATTATGTCCCTGAAATTGTATAGTTATTGGAAAAGTATTTATAAAGTGACGCTACTTTTTCCGAAACCTACATCAAACGGGTTAAAAAATTTCAGAAATCACGGTTGAACCTACTGGCAGCGCCAAAAGAATGAAGCGGCAAAAATTTGAGAAAGGGCAGCGTGTAAGGCATTTTAAAAACACGATAAACTACAATCTAGGAATATAACTCGGTTGAAAAGCCAAGGAGAATGTCATAGTAGACGACAGTTCCGACCGAAAAATGATAAAACCGGGGAAAATAATATTTCGTTCACGAGATGGCGCAGCAGGTAGGTTAAACCAAGCGGTACTGAGATTCTCGAGTCAGGGGGGATAAAACACGAAATTTGTTTGCTAATAACAAATGAAATGCTGGAAATATTAACATGAAATTTTTGTATAACCATTTCCGGACGTCCTCTGTCCATTTAAATGGTTTTAAACCAATTTTAGGGTGGTGTTAATTCCCCTTTAAAATAATCTGTAGAACAAGTATACGCTCGGCCCTACCACCATTAAGTGAAGTACACTCTGTTTTACAGTCTAAAATGTCAAACTTAGAAACTTGAGAAACAAAGGTAATTTTTGGTACAATTCAATAAAAGGTCATTATTTCATCGAAAATAGCGATAAAAATCCTAAACGAGTAAGACAGTGTCCGTTAAATCAGGGAATTTGGGGCTTATTGCGAACGTCGGGATGATTAGTTGGGACTATAATCCTTTATTTGTCCTTTACAAGCTTGAATAATTAAGAAGAGATTTTCGGAAATGCTGGAGACGCGGCCGACAAAGGCCGAAGGCTAATCGGAAAAGTGGCGGCCAAGGCCCGTGTAATCCCCGCGCGGGAACACGTTTTTAAAAGACTCCAGACAGGATTGTCCATTATTGGTACCCAAATAAAGGCTGCTACCTTTGTTGGGGCTAATTTCGACAAACTTGTCCCCTATAAGAGTAATCGGGTGGCGCTGCGTGATTGGCTGGGCCCTCTTTAGAAAAGGGGATTAGGCAGTCTGCTCGTTATTCTAAGCCAATGCGCCGATTCGTTCAGCATCTTCTAGACTATATACGTCAGATGAGAGACGATTTACCGTTCGCCATCGTAAATAGAAACTAAAAGCTTTTGGCTCCCGACCGTCTTAGATTGCATTTACAAAATTTACAGTATTTAATTGTTATAATAAGATTCATATTACATATGAATTTACGAAACAATTTTTAAATTAATAAAATTTTAATCACGTTTGTTTGTGTGACATTTCTAACTGATTATAATTAAGAATTATGTATAGTATAATAATTGTTATTGCACTTACAAATTTACAGTATTTAATTGTTACTATAATTCATATTATATATGAATGAACAAAACCATTTTTAAATAAATAAAATTTTAATCATGTTTATTTGTCTAACATTTCTATTTTGAGATTAATTCTAATTAATTAATTAATAATAATTTTTATTAAACTTACAAATTTACAGTATTCATTTGTTATAGTAAAATTCATATGAAACAGGGTATTTCAGAAGGTTATGCAAAAAATTAAGGAGTTGTAGGGGGTGAGTTGAGAAGTATCCCTGTTTTCTTCCCCATTTTCCTACGATGAGTGGAAAGAGCGCCAGAGAGCTTCAAAGGGTATGTTCCCATTTATCCCAAAGTTATCAGTTCTCCCAAAAACATGGTGTCCCATTTGTCCCAATTCCATTTCTCCGAACCGGAGTTAATTTAACCCAAAAATATGTTTCCCATTTTTCCCAACGATCAAGTTTCCCAAAAAAATTGATTCCCATTTCTCCCAACGATCAATATTCCCAAAAATATGGATTCCCCTTTCTCCCAATCATTATTTTCCAAATATATGGTAATTGCGCGGTTTTAGATCTCATCGGTACGAGTCGATATGTCGAAAAAAATACAGCGTAGCATTTTGACGGCATTATATTTTTTGACGACATTGTCTAATAAAATAGAAAGGGGCCCATCTGTGAATTGACTTGGCGTTAGGTTAGGTTAGGTTAGGTTAGATTAGGTTTACCATACTCATATGGGCAAAATTTGATGTACTTGCATATTAAAATAAAACTTAGATTCGTGTTTATACCAAGTGTAATTTTGGGACAAATGGGATTTGGGATAACTATTTTGGGACAAATGGGATTTGGGATAACTATTTTGGGACAAATGGGATTTGGGATAACTATTTTGGGACAAATGGGATTTGGGATAACTATTTTGGGACAAATGGGATTTGGGATAACTATTTTGGGACAAATGGGATTTGGGATAACTATTTTGGGACAAATGGGATTGGGACGAATAGGATTGGGGGAAATGGGATTGGGAGAAATGGGAATTGGGAGAAATGGGATTGGGAGAAATGAGATTGGGAGAAATGGGAATTGGGAGAAATGGGATTGGGAGAAAAGGGATTGGGAGAACTATTTTGGGCGAAATGGGGGTAAGCCCTTCAAAGTGTGGCCTACTGGCCCCTGGAAGTAGGCTGCAACAAGCTTAACGTTTTTACGCTGGTTACCTTGATTTGTTTACAAAGTCCTTTTTACCTATCACACGAACCCAAACCTTCATGTTCGCATTTCCCTGCTGCTTGGTTTTGTTGCAGCCTACTTCCAGGGGCTAGTAGGCCACACTTTGAAGCTCTCTGGCGCTCTTTTAACTCATCGTTGGAAAATGGGACCAAAAAGCCATACTTCTCAACTCACCCCCTGCAACTCTTTCAGATTTTTGCATAACCCAGGCCTGATACTCACTAAGACAGTAGAATTTAGTGAGTTTAGTGACTAAAAAGTTTAAAAAAGTGACTAAATAGTGACTGAAAATCTACCTAAAATGGTAAAAAAAGGTTTGTAAGACAGTTTTCTAACGTTCAATGCTAAAGAAAATTCGAAAAAACTGATAAATAGTAACTAATTTTGCGAAAAGTGACTTTTAGTGACAGATTTTAAAAAAGTGACTCAGTATCAGGCCTGATGTTAACCTTTTGAAACACCCTGTAATTTAAAATTAATAAAATTTCAATCATGTTTGTTTGTCTAACATTTCTAATTGAGTTTAATTAAGATTAATGTAGAATATAATAATTTTTATTTAACTATTTAGAAATGAAAATTAAATCTGGATCGCATCCTTATACATCGCAACCCACGAATACTACGAAGAAACCAAAGTTTACAAATATAAGAATATCCTGTCTTATAGAAAACTATGGTATTCGGTAAATTTTTATCACACAAATCTTAAATTTTTTAAAAGGAAAATAGGATTATAGTTCTAAAAATATAGGACTTGAATGGACTATTTTTTTTTAATTCTAGGATTTTATATGACTGTATATGCCATTTCATTTACTAACATTACATTGAAATAAATCTTAAATTTTCACTTAAAAATTAGAAACTAACCATTTTATCACAAAATATACTAGTAGCTAACCATGTAAACAATAACAAAAGCATAGACTAGAATGATTTTGTATAGAAATTTATCCAATAGCTAAATCTATCAATTTAACTGAGTGACGGGATTTGAAAAACGCAAAATATCAAAAATATAGGATTTTAAAGAACGTTTTGGGGAATTTGCTAAAAATTAAGGATGTTATAGGACATTTTTGGAATATAGGATTTTATAGGACATTTTTGGAATATAGGATTTTATAGGAATTATTGGACCTCTGGGGGCCCTGTAAAAGTTAATAAGCATTAAATTATATAAAAATTATGTATGGGTCGACTTTCCATAATAACACAACAAGGGCAGTGTGTGTAATATCAATAACAGTAGAAGGAAAGTGAGGTCGACCCGTCAGTCCCAGGTTCAGGTTTAGGTTCGGGATCGAGATCCGGGATTTAAGGGTGAAATGGGGGTAAAATCATCGAAAAGTCAATGTATTTATGATATTTCTCGCGACGATTTGTTTTCCCACATATCAACATATTATGTTCAGGCCCAACTTGTTTATTTATCTACGCTTATCTCGAAAGATACTTGAACGTATATCTTATCAAGCTTTATCGTACGGAATAAGTTGAAATGATGTAAAAAGTGATAACCTAGGCGACGCGTGCGCAGATTACCCCGGGGGACGCGGTTAATTTGAATTTAAGAGTGTTTTGACGTCATGGAATATTCGTTGTTAAAGTAGAATGGAAATATTTTTAAACTTCATTTTAATATCATTGTAGTACTTAAATATGCTTGACACTTGAACCAATCTCACGAGTATTTCTTAAAACGAATATCTCGATCGCGTTTTATCGTACGAAATAAGTGGAAATTATGTAAGTTGTATGATACTTGATAACCTAGGCAGGAAGATAGCGCGCGCGTGCGTGGATTACCTGGGAGGCGCGGATTGCCCGGGCGCGCGGTTAATTTGAATTTAAAACATGGATTCCCTCTCCGAAATAATTCATGTACCCAAAATTGGACCGCAAGTTTTTTTCTTTTAGGGGAATCTCTATGGGAGTTTAACATTACAATAAAGCTAATAGGTCCAGTTTGGGGTACTTTTGGTCCGAAATGGGGTACATAGGGCCGAAAATGGTGACTTTGGTCGTTTTAAGGGTACTTTTGGTCTATTTTGGTCCATTTTTGGGTACATCAGAAAAGCAGTTGGAAAAACGAAGAGCCTTATTTTTTTTTCCACCCATCTCCAAACTCCAAAAATTTATTGCTATAATTTATTTATCCCTTCCGTAGGTATAAAATAAGATAAAAACCACTTACCTATATTTTAATTACGGTAAATTAAAAATACTAAATTAGTGTACTAAGTTACGTTTAAAAGAACCTTTTGTAACAATTCCAATATGTAAATATAGGTATAAGGATTGAAAAAATACTTAAAGTGGTTTTACTGATAAACTCTAAAGGAATTTAACTTTAAAGGGTATCTTAGATTATTGTTTTTAATTGTATTCAAGTTGAAAACGTATTAAGAGTCCTTCAAAGTACTATAAAAGGATTTTATTTACGAACTTAATTCATATTTTCTTCAAACTTTCAATTCGCTTTTATTACTATTTAAATACGGTAAGATATAATTCTTATACACAAATATAGTCAGAAAGATACTATAAAACACTAAAATTAAAATTAAATTAAATTTGTGTGGATAAGATTTGTAAATATCATTTTGAAACTAATAACTTTCACGCTTTATTTAAGTCAAGCCAATAAAAACAATTACCTATATTTTAAATACGGTAAAATATAAATACATTTCCGATATGAAAATAGGTAGAATAACACTATGAAAAGTTCCTTTTTCTTCTTTTAATACGACAACACACAATTCTGATACGCAAATATATAAAGAAAATATAAAAAAAAATTTACTCTACGTTCGATACGTTAAAATACATTTCCGATACACAAATATAGATAAAGAAATACTATAAAATGTAAAAAGGTAGAAAAATACTACACATTAACCATTATGAATTTAAGCTTACAACATCCTTCACGTATAGAGCATAACATATATGTTCAGAGTTAACTTGTTTCCTCGTTATCTTTATCGCATGTGTTTTAAATAGCGTATGGAATAAGTTAAGAATGTACTGAAATGGTGTATGTTTAAACCTCGTAGAATAAAGAGTAAAACATATGTTCAGAGTCGGCTTCATTACTAAAGCGAATAACACAGAGACGTTTCCGGTGTAGTCACGTAGGAAGAAAAATACTACAACACTCTCTATACTCTACATTCAACACGTTAAAATATACTTCCGAAATGCCAATTTAGGTAGTAAAATACTACAAAATCTCTATACTTTACCTTCAATACGTTAAATTACATTCCAATATGTAAATATAGGTAGTAAATACTACAAAAGCCTCTTTTCTTGGCGTTCAATATGTTAAAATAGATTTCTGAAATGCAAATATAGGTAGTAAATACTACAAAATCTCTATACTCTACCTTCAATACGTTAAATTACATTCCAATATGTAAATATAGGTAGTAAATACTACAAAAGCCTCTTTTCTTGGCGTTCAATATGTTAAAATAGATTTCTGAAATGCAAATATAGGTAGTAAATACTACAAAAACCTCTTTTCTTGGCGTTCAATATGTTAAAATAGATTTCTCAAATGCAAATATAGGTAGTAATTACTACAAAAGCCTCTTACTCTACGTTCAATACGTTAAATTAATGATATGCCTCCGATCGAATCGTTCATTTTTTCCTATTTAAATTAGAATTGCTTCTAGTGTTCGGCAGTCGATTAATTTTTATCCACAAATTTTCCGATTTATTTAAAAAACGTTGGTAAAAAGAATATCATTTTAACTTATTTAATTGTGTTTTTTACCCAACCAAGCATTTATTTGAATAAAAGTGGTATTTATTTAAATAACCAATAGTTAAATAAAAATTGTTAAATGTTAAAATAATCGAAAGTGAACAAGCCTATTTTTTAAATAAAACAAACAGACTTTAGAGTTGATAAGATTTGTAAATATCATTTGAAACTAATAATTTTCACGCAAGCAATTACATTTTTAAAAATGAAAGAAGTTAAACAATATAAAAATTTGTAAATATTGTAAATATTTTTAGGTAATAAAGAAATTAAGAAATGTTTTAATTAAAATATCTTTCATTTTCTACTACATTTTTAAAAATGAAAGAAGTTTAACAATATAATTATTCTAATATAATTTCAAAATCAGGTATTATTTAAAGTACAAATACATAATTTAGTGAAGCAATTCTTATTTAAATACTTTTATTTAATTAATTTGTGTATCTGAAATGTATTTATTGAAAAATAAGTGGGTTTTACTATTTATCACGGTTTTTTATATATATATTGGAATTGTTACAAAAGGTTCTTTTAAACGTAACTTAGTACATTAATTTATTTTGGAAGTTCAAAACGTATTAAGAGCCCTTCAGAGTACTATAAAAGGATTTCATTTACAAACTAAATTAATATTTTCTTCAAACTTTCAATTCGTTATAATTTGAATTTAAATGAAAACATCATGGATTATAGATGCGTAATCTACTATTAGACCGAACTAATTAAAAAAAATACTTAAAGTAAGTGGTTTTACTGATAAACTCTAAAGGAATTTTGGAATTTTCTAGAATAGCAAAGTAAAACTAAAACGTAAACCAAGTTTAAAACGAAACTAATAACTGGGAGAGAGGTTGAAGTAAGTAATTTGTTTTATTTTTCGTTTTTTAATTTTTGAGTTCCCTATATTATTATAAACTAAATTAAATATAATTTTTGAAAATTTGTGATAAAAGATCTGCTCCTTCGTGTTTTACATATATTTAAAAACTCGAGATTTTAATGAATTGTTTTCAAAGCATGAAAAATATAGCAGATCCTTTGATTTTAATTGTAGTTAGTAGTTACTTAAAAAAAAAGTCGCTAGCTGACTTGGAGCTGGTGTAGTTAAATTTTAAAAATGTGTATTTTAAATTTTGTTTGTAAAAGTTTTTTTTGAAAAAGTTTAGTATTATAGTTTAAATTTATTAAATAAAATAAAATATAAATTATACATTTGGTTTAGTATTTTACTATTGCAAGTAAAATTAATAGTAATTTCAATTACTTTTTTAGTATTTTTTTTGACAAATATGCAAACTATTTAGTTATTTCAAAAACAAATACGTCGAATTATTTGGTATTCGAAATACTATTGGTTAGTTTTTATATCTTTAATTTTATTTTTCAGAACAATTTCTCTTTGTCTAGCTTCTTCTAACTTTAATTTAGATGGCCTTAAAGCCAAGTATTTAACAAATTTTGTAACCAAGTAGATGGAGCTTTAAACAATTTTTCAGTCATGTAGTCAAGGAAATGTTTAAATATAAGTGTATTTGGTCATTTTGATGGTCAAATAGCCCAGTATGGAACTGCGAGATGATAGTCAGACATTGAGACGCGGGTGGCGCCCGTGCCCCAGCATCCGCGCCCTCGCCCTGATGGTGCCCCGAGCCTCCGTCGACGTCTGAAATGTGAAATGGGGCACACGAACATTTCCTTGACTACATGACTGAAAAATTGTTTAAAGCTCCATCTACTTGGTTACAAAATTTGTTAAATACTTGGCTTTAAGGCCATCTAAATTAAAGTTAGAAGAAGCTAGACAAAGAGAAATTGTTCTGAAAAATAAAATTAAAGATATAAAAACTAACCAATAGTATTTCGAATACCAAATAATTCGACGTATTTGTTTTTGAAATAACTAAATAGTTTGCATATTTGTCAAAAAAAATACTAAAAAAGTAATTGAAATTACTATTAATTTTACTTGCAATAGTAAAATACTAAACCAAATGTATAATTTATATTTTATTTTATTTAATAAATTTAAACTATAATACTAAACTTTTTCAAAAAAAACTTTTACAAACAAAATTTAAAATACACATTTTTAAAATTTAACTACACCAGCTCCAAGTCAGCTAGCGACTTTTTTTTTAAGTAACTACTAACTACAATTAAAATCAAAGAATCTGCTATATTTTTCATGCTTTGAAAACAATTCATTAAAATCTCGAGTTTTTAAATATATGTAAAACACGAAGGAGCAGATCTTTTATCACAAATTTTCAAAAATTATATTTAATTTAGTTTATAATAATATAGGGAACTCAAAAATTAAAAAACGAAAAATAAAAAAAATTACTTACTTCAACCTCTCTCCCAGTTATTAGTTTCGTTTTAAACTTGGTTTACGTTTTAGTTTTACTTTGCTATTCTAGAAAATTCCAAAATTCCTTTAGAGTTTATCAGTAAAACCACTTACTTTAAGTATTTTTTTTAATTAGTTCGGTCTAATAGTAGATTACGCATCTATAATCCATGATGTTTTCATTTAAATTCAAATTATAACGAATTGAAAGTTTGAAGAAAATATTAATTTAGTTTGTAAATGAAATCCTTTTATAGTACTCTGAAGGGCTCTTAATACGTTTTGAACTTCCAAAATAAATTAATGTACTAAGTTACGTTTAAAAGAACCTTTTGTAACAATTCCAATATATATATATATATATATATATATATATATATATATAAAACCGTGATAAATAGTAAAACCCACTTATTTTTCAATTAATACATTTCAGATACACATTAATTAAATAAAAGTATTTAAATAAGAATTGCTTCACTAAATTATGCATTTGTACTTTAAATAATACCTGATTTTGAAATTATATTAGAATAATTATATTGTTAAACTTCTTTCATTTTTAAAAATGTAGTAGAAAATGAAAGATATTTTAATTAAAACATTTCTTAATTTCTTTATTACCTAAAAATATTTACAATATTTACAAATTTTTATATTGTTTAACTTCTTTCATTTTTAAAAATGTAATTGCTTGCGTGAAAATTATTAGTTTCAAATGATATTTACAAATCTTATCAACTCTAAAGTCTGTTTGTTTTATTTAACAAATAGGCTTGTTCACTTTCGATTATTTTAACATTTAACAATTTTTATTTAACTATTGGTTATTTAAATAAATACCACTTTTATTCAAATAAATGCTTGGTTGGGTAAAAAACACAATTAAATAAGTTAAAATGATATTCTTTTTACCAACGTTTTTTAAATAAATCGGAAAATTTGTGGATAAAAATTAATCGACTGCCGAACACTAGAAGCAATTCTAATTTAAATAGGAAAAAATGAACGATTCGATCGGAGGCATATCATTAATTTAACGTATTGAACGTAGAGTAAGAGGCTTTTGTAGTAATTACTACCTATATTTGCATTTGAGAAATCTATTTTAACATATTGAACGCCAAGAAAAGAGGTTTTTGTAGTATTTACTACCTATATTTGCATTTCAGAAATCTATTTTAACATATTGAACGCCAAGAAAAGAGGCTTTTGTAGTATTTACTACCTATATTTGCATTTGAGAAATCTATTTTAACATATTGAACGCCAAGAAAAGAGGTTTTTGTAGTATTTACTACCTATATTTGCATTTGAGAAATCTATTTTAACATATTGAACGCCAAGAAAAGAGGTTTTTGTAGTATTTACTACCTATATTTGCATTTCAGAAATCTATTTTAACATATTGAACGCCAAGAAAAGAGGTTTTTGTAGTATTTACTACCTATATTTGCATTTCAGAAATCTATTTTAACATATTGAACGCCAAGAAAAGAGGCTTTTGTAGTAATTACTACCTATATTTGCATTTGAGAAATCTATTTTAACATATTGAACGCCAAGAAAAGAGGTTTTTGTAGTATTTACTACCTATATTTGCATTTCAGAAATCTATTTTAACATATTGAACGCCAAGAAAAGAGGCTTTTGTAGTATTTACTACCTATATTTACATATTGGAATGTAATTTAACGTATTGAAGGTAAAGTATAGAGATTTTGTAGTATTTTACTACCTAAATTGGCATTTCGGAAGTATATTTCAACGTGTTGAATGTAGAGTATAGAGAGTGTTGTAGTATTTTTCTTCCTACGTGACTACACCGGAAACGTCTCTGTGTTATTCGCTTTAGTAATCAAGCCGACTCTGAACATATGTTTTACTCTTTATTCTACGAGGTTTAAACATACACCATTTCAGTACATTCTTAACTTATTCCATACGCTATTTAAAACACATGCGATAAAGATAACGAGGAAACAAGTTAACTCTGAACATATATGTTATGCTCTATACGTGAAGGATGTTGTAAGCTTAAATTCATAATGGTTAATGTGTAGTATTTTTCTACCTTTTTACATTTTATAGTATTTCTTTATCTATATTTGTGTATCGGAAATGTATTTTAACGTATCGAACGTAGAGTAAATTTTTTTTTATATTTTCTTTATATATTTGCGTATCAGAATTGTGTGTTGTCGTATTAAAAGAAGAAAAAGGAACTTTTCATAGTGTTATTCTACCTATTTACATATCGGAAATGTATTTATATTTTACCGTATTTAAAATATAGGTAATTGTTTTTATTGGCTTGACTTAAATAAAGCGTGAAAGTTATTAGTTTCAAAATGATATTTACAAATCTTATCCACACAAATTTAATTTAATTTTAATTTTAGTGTTTTATAGTATCTTTCTGACTATATTTGTGTATAAGAATTATATCTTACCGTATTTAAATAGTAATAAAAGCGAATTGAAAGTTTGAAGAAAATATGAATTAAGTTCGTAAATAAAATCCTTTTATAGTACTTTGAAGGACTCTTAATACGTTTTCAACTTGAATAAAATTAAAAACAATAATCTAAGATACCCTTTAAAGTTAAATTCCTTTAGAGTTTATCAGTAAAACCACTTTAAGTATTTTTTCAATCCTTATACCTATATTTACATATTGGAATTGTTACAAAAGGTTCTTTTAAACGTAACTTAGTACACTAATTTAGTATTTTTAATTTACCGTAATTAAAATATAGGTAAGTGGTTTTTATCTTATTTTATACCTACGGAAGGGATAAATAAATTATAGCAATAAATTTTTGGAGTTTGGAGATGGGTGAAAAAAAATAAGGCTCTTCGTTTTTCCAACTGCTTTTCTGATGTACCCAAAAATGGACCAAAATAGACCAAAAGTACCCTTAAAACGACCAAAGTCACCATTTTCGGCCCTATGTACCCCATTTCGGACCAAAAGTACCCCAAACTGGACCTATTAGCTTTATTGTAATGTTAAACTCCCATAGAGATTCCCCTAAAAGAAAAAAACTTGCGGTCCAATTTTGGGTACATGAATTATTTCGGAGAGGGAATCCATGTTTTAAATTCAAATTAACCGCGCGCCCGGGCAATCCGCGCCTCCCAGGTAATCCACGCACGCGCGCGCTATCTTCCTGCCTAGGTTATCAAGTATCATACAACTTACATAATTTCCACTTATTTCGTACGATAAAACGCGATCGAGATATTCGTTTTAAGAAATACTCGTGAGATTGGTTCAAGTGTCAAGCATATTTAAGTACTACAATGATATTAAAATGAAGTTTAAAAATATTTCCATTCTACTTTAACAACGAATATTCCATGACGTCAAAACACTCTTAAATTCAAATTCTGCGCACGCGTCGCCTAGGTTATCACTTTTTACATCATTTCTAACTTATTCCGTACGATAAAGCTTGATAAGATATACGTTCAAGTATCTTTCGAGATAAGCGTAGATAAATAAACAAGTTGGGCCTGAACATAATATGTTGATATGTGGGAAAACAAATCGTCGCGAGAAATATCATAAATACATTGACTTTTCGATGATTTTACCCCCATTTCACCCTTAAATCCCGGATCTCGATCCCGAACCTAAACCTGAACCTGGGACTGACGGGTCGACCTCACTTTCCTTCTACTAATAACGTTTAATTTCGGTTAGGGTAAGTATTATTATTATCGGGTAGTTTCGGTTTGATCATGTCAACGAGTGGTATCGGTTCATTTGCATGTTTAACCTATTTTTAATCAAATATAATATCGGTACATTAACCGATCAGCCATCGACCCTTCAATTATTCTCTAGCAATGTTTCCTTCATACAAAATGCACAATAAAATCACCGAGTTGAATGTTAGCGGGTTGATGACAAAAAGGGGGTTGGAACTCGGATGGCCGGAAGTGTTACTCAAATATTCCCGATTCTCCCCCCCCCCCGGAGGAAATATCGATATCGAAAGGCCGTTTCAAGTAAGAGAATAACTACTCACTGGCAAGACGAGGTCTGAACTGAATCGCCAGCTTGTAGCTCTGCAACGCTTCTTCGTATCGGCCTTGCTCCTGCAGCAAAATCCCTCTGCAATGCACAAAATTAAATAACATTAAAATAACGTAATATACACTTATTGAAATGATGTATAATGCACATTAAAATAATGTATAATGCACATTAAAATAATGTATAACGCTCATTAAAATAATGTATAACGCTCATTAAAATAATGTATAACGCTCATTAAAATAATGTATAACGCACATTAAAATAATGTATAATGCACATTAAAATAATGTATAATGCACATTAAAATAATGTATAATGCACATTAAAATAATGTATAATGCACATTAAAATTATGTATAACGCACATTAAAATGATGTATAATGCACATTAAAATGATGTATAATGCACATTAAAATGATGAATAATGCACATTAAAATAATGTATTATGCACATTAAAATTATGTATGATGCACATTAAAATAATGTATAATGCACATTAAAATTATGTATAACGCACATTAAAATGATGTATAACGCACATTAAAATGATGTATAATGCACATTAAAATGATGTATAAAGCACAGTAAAATAATGTATAAAGCACAGTAAAATAATGTATTATACACATTAAAACTATGTATTACACACACATTAAAGCTGTATTACACAATTTTAAATTATGTACTATACATCTTTTAAAATTATGTACTATACACCTTTTGAAATTGTGTTTTATAAACACATTAAATTTCTGTATTATAAACACATTTAAGCTGAATTACACACATTAAAATTTTGAATTATATACATTATACACACATTAAAATTACGCTTTAAATTATTTATTTTTAATAACATTATATTTCTGTTTAAATTGTAATAGACTGCAAAAACTGGGCATATTTGTTCAATAAAATTCGAACGGAAGTCCCTTGGAAAACAAATTATCCGTCGCCACTGTGTCAATTAAAATTATTTGAATTTGCGACGAGCTCGTTTAATTTAATCAACCATGATAATTCTAAATATGATTAGAAATTAATTAAGAACTTTGATCGAAAAAAATTAAATAAAAACGAAGGGATTTCGATGAATCCATAAAAAGTAAAATAATCAAAACTTTCAGACAAATATATTTGCCTGGCATCCTTAAAGGCTACGGATAAATCTAGGACAACCGTTTCTTTTAGTAGTCAAACTTTATCCGCCTCCAAATCTCATTAATACCCCGAAACATAAGATTTTAATTAGCAATTTCATCCATCGCGAGTTCGGCGGCACCCGGGCCTTGATTAAAATCACGTTAATTTCTTTTTTATCGCTCGCTTATCATGAGAGGGCGCTCACGAGCGTATAATTGACGTCGATATTTCGATTTCCAAAATAGACGCGTGGGGGCGCCCCGAAAAACCCATAAACGGACCCCCATAGATGGCGCTTTAACTCTATACAAAATAGCTTGTTTACTTACTGAAGCGTAATGCATTATAGATTGGACGGGGGTTCTTCTCGCCCGCCCCCCTGCGCGTTATCACCCCCCCTCAACTAACTCTGGGGCTCAGCCACCCTTCTCTCCTTTGGTTGATACAACTATTTCCATCCTCCCCCAAACCCGTCTGCCCGTATTTCCGACCTTTCACAACTAGGTCCGCGCTACCCCCCAAGGTCGCGTTTCCATTGGATTATTTTTACCGCAACGAAATTGTTGTGCGGAACAATTATAGTCGTAGTAATTTTGAAATAATGCCAACGCCTTGTCTATATTCGTTGACGACGAAAATTTCTAGAATTCAGAGTGCTTCGCTAATGAATAATTTTAAAACTCAGTAATAATCAGCTAGGCTAATACCCAAAGCACCACCTTAGGCCTAAGTCATCACGCGACTTTTAAAGGCATTAATTCAGGTGGCCGGGTTACAATGCGTAAGAGGGTGGTGGAAAACCCTTAATGCCACGCGAGCAACCGCTCCCTACACTCACTATTACCGTTAACTTCAGAAATGATTCTAGATATGGCGCCAAGTTTGCGATGGTCACGCGCTTAATTCAAAATTCACATTTAATTTTCGTTGAACGAGCAAACACATTCGGCAAAATTTAAATCGGAGGTTCATCAAAATGATAAGATGCTTAAAGCAAGTGGCAGCTCTAGCGTAGTACCTCGATGGTACGATAGATGTCGCTTTTGGCAAATCGTACAGCTTTGTGAATTAGATCCCATTTGATTTTTTGATTGTATTGATTTGTAATTGTATAATTAACGGATATTATCAGTAAGCTTATCTTTAATTAATTTATATCTTAAATAAATTTAATAACTATTTCATATTTTAGTTTGCTCGGATTTTCTAAGCATTTTAATTTTCTAAGAAACTATTTTCGTCATTTTTTATTCCTATATGAAAATAAATTTTTTTAAAAAAATCCGTTAATATAAATCTTGATTTTAATCATGATTTAAATCAAATTGAATTGGGTGTAGCAAGAACAGCATCAAAGCTAAGTTTTTCTGCCACTTGTTCAAACAAAATACACCTTTTTACAAGTTTTATTTGCCACTGATTTTATTGGGCGTTAAACGTAGCTTATTTTCCCTAAAGGGCCTACGATATTTCTTACATAATGCGTTTTACGCTTCACGATTTTGTCACACGATGGAGCCACATTATCAAAAATATTTGCGAGCTAATAAAATGGCAAATAGGTACCGCCCAATCAAAATTGTTTATGCACAGTGTAATCAACGATTCAAACCAGTACTGTAGCCAAAATATTGTCAAAGGGGTCGAGACAGTTTTTTAGAAGCGGCAAAATTTTAGTTCGGTCAGAGTTAATTTGAAAAGGGGGATAAAACCGAAAACCCCTCTGTCTACGCCACTGCTTCATACCATTTACATGGACAGTTATCATTTTGGAAATTAATTTTTAAACTCTATTTAAAGCAACTGTCGGCTCAATCATTGCCACCTGTATTATGATAAGGTCCCTGTTATAGAGATGGCCACGGATCTATCCGATTCTTCGAAAAACGCGTCCTTACTGGAGAGTGTACGTGGTGCCATCTATTTATGGCAAAGGAAGCTAAAATTTAAAATATCCAAATGTTAACGTCGACAGAGCCATTGTAGAGTGTTATATTTAGACAACTTATAATCTATTTATAAATGAAATGTAAAAATATTGTTTATAATTGCTATAATTTACGTTATTGACCAACTTACAAACGAACCAATCAACGCGAGAGGTACCTATAAGTACCACCTATTTAATTTCGACTCCAGCGACATCTATTAAAAAAATAGTTACTTCACGTAGAGCCGACACTTGCTTTAAGAATTTCAATTAGTTTAATGGTCTAAACAAAAATATTTGAATTTCTGGATTTATACTGATCTGAAGTTATAAAAAAAAACTTAAATTATAAAACTATAACTACTAATGGAAAATTTACTGAATCACTGAGATATGATTATTTATACTATGATTTCATTAAAATTAATTTTTGAAGTGGTGTATTTGAATGAAATAGTAGAATAATGATTTTCGGTAGACTACATGTCAACTGCTATACACTTTAGGTTACAAGATGAAGAATTAAACTTGTTTAATTGATATTAAAATGAAAAGCCGAAAATCGTCCTCAACCATTTGTTTACGGAAAGGAACAATTGCGGAAAATATTGTCGGGGTCCGTAAAATATTGCGAAATTCGGACGTTTGTCGGCGGGTGGAAACGCATCTTCCTTCCGTCGGCGATTCGAGGTGGAATCGATTTTGATTCCATATTTGAGAATCGGTTCCAGCGCTGGGAAATCAATAACTAAATCTAGCGTGGCTTAACGCGGAGCAATTGTTCGACTAAACAACAATAACTGAGAGAAGGCTCTGTGGAAAATGAGAAAATACATATAATATATATTTTCCGGGGTTAGCAAGAGATGATAAAAAATCTCTCTTCCGTTACCATGGCGACTAAACAAACATTTTTGAGCGGCTTTTCATTCCAACTTCCTCCGCCAGGGGGGGTTGTTTAGAGAGAGAGAGAGAAGAACGCGTTTGCAAATACCAAATATACGATATACAAGGAACCTTTGAGGAAGAAGTTGAAAAAGCGGAGTTCGACGATGCGAAACTGATTGCGGCGCGCACCGCCAGGGGGCGATTGACTAGAGGTTAAAACCCTACGAACCCCGAACCTCAACAACCGCTAGGCCTCCTTGACGTATCTTTCTTATTATTTTTACAAACCAACATTAAATCAAAACACACCAATTCGGAAAGGTCGATACTTTCAAATGCAATTCAGCGGGAGGGTTTGCAGTACGTATGTAAATTTAACCGTAAAGATTAGTGGAGATTATTTGCGATACTAGTGTTAAGCAAAATATTCTACAATGAAAATTATTCGTTAGTGTTCTATACCAGCTAAAAATTATAATTATTAAAACTAAAATGTAAACTATTAGTTCTAAATATCTAAACTATTAGTTCTAAATATCTAAACTATTAGTTCTAAATATCTAAACTATTAGTTCTAAATATCTAAACTATTAGTTCTAAATATCTAAACTATTAGTTCTAAATATCTAAACTATTAGTTCTAAATATCTAAACTATTAGTTCTAAATATCTAAACTATTAGTTCTAAATATCTAAACTATTAGTTCTAAATATCTAAACTATTAGTTCTAAATATCTAAACTATTAGTTCTAAATATCTAAACTATTAGTTCTAAATATCTAAACTATTAGTTCTAAATATCTAAACTATTAGTTCTAAATATCTAAACTATTAGTTCTAAATATCTAAACTATTAGTTCTAAATATCTAAACTATTAGTTCTAAATATCTAAACTATTAGTTCTAAATATCTAAACTATTAGTTCTAAATATCTAAACTATTAGTTCTAAATATCTAAACTATTAGTTCTAAATATCTAAACTATTAGTTCTAAATATCTAAACTATTAGTTCTAAATATCTTAACTATTAGTTCTAAATATCTAAACTATTAGTTCTAAATATCTAAACTATTAGTTCTAAATATCTAAACTATTAGTTCTAAATATCTAAACTATTAGTTCTAAATATCTAAACTATTAGTTCTAAATATCTAAACTATTAGTTCTAAATATCTAAACTATTAGTTCTAAATATCTAAACTATTAGTTCTAAATATCTAAACTATTAGTTCTAAATATCTAAACTATTAGTTCTAAATATCTAAACTATTCCAACTAAATATTTAAGCTCCTCAAATTAAAATTCGTAAGTATTAAAACTAAAATGTTAAATATTTCAACTAAATGTTTTAGCTCCTCAAATTAAAAATCCAAACTATTAAAACTAAAAACTTAACTGTTCAAATGAATATCTAACCTACTTAATTAAATGTTTATATTCCGAAAATTAAAATTTTAAACTAAAAAATCTAAAAATCCAAATAATTCGAACTAAAAATGTGAACTATTTAAACAATTAACAAACTATTCAAACTAAAATTATGAACTACCCAAACTCATCAAATTAAAATTATAATCTATTTAATCTAAACTGTATCAGTGTAAACTATTCGAAATAAAAATGTTAACTATATAAACCAAAAATACAAACCATTCGAACTAGAACTCTAAACTACTTAAACCAAATGTTTAAATTCCCCAAATTAAAATTCTAAACTATTTATACTAAAAGTAAAGAAATTTTACGATACAGAAAAAATAAAGTTGTTAAGCCTGATTTCCGTTTTCTATAATTGCGCTTGCATTTGGGAATAAAGCTTGTTAAAAAGTAACAACGATTTCCAAATGAATGGGCTTATAAAGAATCGATTTCAAGAACAGATAGATTAATTTCTCGAAGGATTTAAGGCGTGCATTAAAAGATGGTCCATTGTAGTTTTGTTTAAACAATCATCAATTTCTAGAGCTAAAACGAAGAGTAAAAAAGCTAGATAGAAAATATCCATGGCAACGGATTGATGACACGGACGGATTCGGCAATGACGTTTTATGGAGATGGATGTCCCGGCAATATTATTTTTTTTTGGTCAGCACATCGAAGGGGAAGTGCACGCGCCTAATAAATAAATATAATCACGGCCCCCACGTGATTAATAACGTAAATAAGCCATTACGTCATTTATGAGCGCGCCACCTAGTTTTTGCTTGCTGCCCAACCGATTTTTAAAACTGTCAAAAAGGTGAGCGATGCGCCTATATCTTGGATTAATTTGTTTTTTCACCAAAAATAATTTATTTCTGAAAAATATTTTTTTTTCATCTTAAAACGAAATTCATATTTTAAACAACTCGTAGCACGTGTAAGGAGTTGTTGATTTCTGGTATTAAGGAAAAATATTGTATTTTAATTGATTTTTTTTATTTATTATTATATACAGGGTGTTTTGAAAATATTTTAAGGAGTTGTAGGGGGTGAGTATGCCTGTTTTTCCCAACTACTAACAGGGGCTAGTAGGCCACACTTTGAAGCTCTCTGGCGCTCTTTTAACTCATCGTAGGAAAATTAAAAAAAAACAGGCATACCTCATAATTCCTTAAAAGTTTTGCATAATCTTTTGAAATACCCTGTACAATAAAAACCACTGAGACAATATATATAATTAAAATTGAGGCACTAAATATAATTAAAATAATTAAGACAATTTATAAAACATAAAAGAAGTATCAAGAAAAATTATATTCTTAATTATTTTCTTTCGGTTTTAAACTTATGTAAAGTGGTCAGATCAAATCAAAATACCCTGTACACCGCTGATATGAAAATGGACCCAAAAGAGGGGGATTAAAAATATGTGAGGCGGTCGCGAGTTTCAAATAGGGCCACGTCACGGATTTAAAGAGTTATAAAAGTTATCAGAGCGCAAATATTTTGCTCAAATCGCTGCGGGAAAGAAGCGGTTTATAAAATAGGGCCTTTGGCAAATGGGCTTTAACGGCCTTTTGGACACTTGGAGGGGGCACTTAAAGGGCCAATTTAAGCGGAGGGGGGCCTGTTTTGAATTTCACTCATGACGAAATTTTGAATTTTATATTTAGCCCAAAATTTCGGGCCGAAATATTTCGGCGTGACGTATAAGACTTCGCCCAAGGATTTACTCGATTGAAAATTTTCCCGAATATTAAATTAGTTGATGACTGGATTTAAAGCGAAAGACCATCAAAGTAGTTAAAATCTTTTTCTCGCTCGATTTATGGAAATTAGCAAATCAGCAAAATCCTTCGGAAATATCCTGCCATTTTACAAAATGGAGTAATAAAAGTACGGTTATACGGATTAGATTGGTTTTATCTCCGATATATTTAAAAAATTTATATATTTTGGGTCTGAAAAAACCACAGTTACTACGCATTGTAACCCGGCCACCGGAACTAAAGGCTTTAAATAAAATCGCTCGATGACTTAGGCCTAAGGTGCCTAGCCTAGCCTAGTTGATTACCGCAAGCAGAACACTTTTAAAAAGCGGCTGGTATTAGCATATTAACGCTCTTTTGAGATGCGTAAAATATATCATCCGCTTATGGTGTGACATTTTTAAAGACTAGTTGTAAGAAAACGGATAACAACGTAATATGATAATCGCACTGACTGGTTTGAATTGAAGCTAGTTACATTAAAAGTGAGAAATAATCAGCAGAATACACAACCAAAATCAAGCTAGAAATATTTGTCAGAGAATTTAAAAGTCTAAAATTATTTGCATTAAAAATACAGTGTGCTGCTGGTCGAACAATTTTACAGGCGCTGGTATTCCACAAATAGACCAATGGGATAATTATAAGCGCATCTTTATCTAATCGTCCGATAAAGCATTTGGAAGATGCGTTTCCAATTAACCCATTGGTCTATTTTTGGCCTACCAGCGCCTGTAGAAGTGTTCCACCCGCAGTACTCTGGTGTACTAGGAGAAGTACCGGAGCTGGACCACGGCTGAGGCTTCCACCCTGTAGGCGCATTTATTCTTACTCTAATAACAAGCGTAAGAGAGCAGAATTTGTTCGCTGAGAGCAAAATTTAAACAAGTCAGATCATTAAGTCTGAAAGCTCCGATTTGAGCAAAAATAGATAGTTTTAATTTAAAAAAGGTAAAAATATTAAAATAAAAATAAAAATAAAGTAAAGAATCCTTTGAAGATTTATATTATGAACTTATTTCTACTGGCTAACTTAAAACGTAAAGGCGACTTGCTTCAATTTTCATCTAACGTCAAAGACCTTTTTTCATCGCTAGCAGGACCAAATTTCAACTAGGATTAATTAGGCTTAATGGGGCGAAATAAACTACTCTACTAAATCATTTTGGCCCCTGCTAGAGGTCCCTAGAAGTTCAGATAAGAATTTAGTGCAGGGGGATGGAAAAAAAGAGGGAAGGCAATTAAAAAAAAATTGACTCCCCCACCCACTTCCATTCCTTGCAAAAATATCTTAACTCAAATACAGAGATAAAAAATTAGCTTACTTTGATAAATAAAATTTATGTAGAAGTTAAAGAAATTATTTTGATACCCTAACTTTAAAAGATTAAAATACCTACTCTATCTTATAATTTGAACTTTGAGCGTCCAGTTCCGGACATTTGATTATAATTCCGACAGAGGTTTTTATAATGATTCCTATTTTATTAACCTTTCGGTCAGAAAGACTAATCAGGTGCTTATTCAAAAACCTCAAAAAATGTATAGGAATATAGGAAATTCCACAGTCGATTTATAGGATAATATAGGATTATTTTCTTATAGGACCATATAGGAAAATTTGCATAAATAAAATTTAAATTTGTTTTAATATAAAATAAACATTTTTAATTCCGTTCAGTGCAGTTCTTTGGAGAAGCAGTTTAAGTTATAACATTTTCCATTGCAAAATTACAAAATTTAATGTATATTTTTTTGAAAGAAAAATAACACTATAGCTTCTACATTTTCCGAATAGTAAAACATTTTAACTCATAGATTAAATATTTGAAAGTAAAAAATAAAATAAAAAAATTAAGTGTTCACTTTTCAGAGTGGTCAGCGTCGATCGAAGTGACCGGGTCGACGTCATCAATTAAAGAGAAGACATGTCCCCCCCCCCCCCCTGACCGGAACAAAGATTTCCAAAATTAAATCAATGTTGTCGATATCCCCGTCTATAGAAACACGCGCGTAGATTTAAAAGCACCATCTAGGTTCTAAAATACGAACGAGTATAAAATCTCCCAATTTCGGACATTGGCAATCTTTTTAAAATTGATGTTTTGAAAATAACGAGGAAAATACAATTCTAACCCAACATGTATAGTATTAAAAGGAAAAGTTTAAAATTGAAATACGTAACTTAATTACCGCATTTCGGTTTAAAAAAAAAACGTATTAAATTTTCCTAATGACTTTCAGTTGGCCATGAATTGTCAGAAGATAACGGTGGAACTAGTAACGTCAATTTAATGGTTTCAAATAGAAACCCAACACTTGAATTTTGAAATCGCAATTATAAGGCCGCCTTCAATTAGGCAAATGGCAAAGGCTTCAGATTACCCTTCCTGTACATTTTAATTAGAGTAATGCAAGTACTAAGCTCCAAATTCGACGATAAAATGCCGAAATGTTATTGTTAGATAAGGAGGAGGCAGTTTTGAGACAATTCCGCGTACATTAATTTTTACTTTGGCGTCGAAACGTTACACTTTGATAGGACCCGACTGACTGGACGGATGAGTGTTAATTTATGTGTCTCACATTCAAATGTTACTTAAAAGTTGAGCAATATTTCCATAAGTAATTCCATAAAACAAGACATTAAAGATATTAAAATACAGGGTGGCCACAGAATATTTTGAAATCGTTAAAATAAATTAAAAGGAATTATAAGAAATTTATCAGTGAAATATAGAAAGAATATTGGGATAAATAAGGGGAAAACTAGGATAAAATTGATTAATACAGTATGAGAATACATTTGTCAAAATTGTTTAAAGGGGGTATAACATTCAAAATAAAGTTGATAACTATCGCCGATCAGTGTTGGAAATAAGCATCTTTAAAAACTAGGGCGTTTTAAAGAGTTCTAAGGGTAAAATACCAACTATTTAAATTTATTCAGACTTTTGAGACAAAATATAGGAAATTTAATGAAATTATAGGAGAAAAAAGGAAGGACGTTAAATTAGATTAAAAATAGGAACTGTGGTCACCCTGAAAGTATAAAAAGTTTTTCTCCGCGTCATGAGCTTAAGCCTAAAAATAAATTAAAATATAAAAAACTCGAATTTTTTAAAAATCCAGAAATTGGCAACTCTACGAATTCTTTTTAACGTAATAAGCGCCAGTTACCTCTAGCCTTATTAGACTTAGGCCTAAGGTGGTACCTTGGGTATTAGTCTAGCTGATTATTATTATTATTATTATTCAATAATATTAAGTTTTTCCTAACTAACTGTAATAACATTGGTGTTTATAATAACCATAGACAATGATTATTATACGTGTTGCCACAGTTTTTTAAATTCAAATCACCTGACTTTTCCAGGTTTTCCCTGAATTATATTGCGCCTAAAAATTATTTTTTTAACCTATATATTTGTAAATGTTTCTTTTTAGCAAGCGAAATAAAATTCTCTTAAATTTCCTTGATTTTAAGACTAATTTTTAAAATTCCCTGACTTTTCCATGAGTTTAAGACCAATATTAAAAAACCCTGACTTTAAGAACTACAAATATCAAGACACAGTCCAATATTAGACCTGATTACTGGTCATAGTGTCTCAATTTTTGTACTTTGATTAACTTCTTGGATATTTATGTTAATTTACTTTAGTTTAATTTTTTCTATAAACCGCAGGCCTAAAAGTCGTTTTTCGACTTGGCCTCGCTAAAACTTTGTAACCTATATACTTCTGTTAATAAAGAATTATTATTGTTATTATTATTATTTTTAGTATTATTATTATTATTAAAATTTATTAAAATAATTATTTTCATCCTTTAAGCTGATTTTTTTTAATATTCCATTAAATGACGTGGCGAAAAAGAGACTGAAAATTCGAACTCAAAAGCGTACGATGTCTTAGCCGAATTGTTAAAATCATAATAATTGAAACTTCGCTTCGGGGCAAAACTTGGAAAATGGCCCTTTAAAGGGTCAAAAATGGGAAGGGCCACTATTAAACGATTAAATTTGGGCCATTTTCTTCCCGTTAATTTTAAGACTGGGACCAGTTGCTGTAAGAAAAGATTTGTACAGCGACTAATTACAAACAGCCGCGCCATCTACCGTAATCACCCACAATTAGCGCGAACTGCTCCTTCCGTAGAACCATCACTGCCCGCTGACACCGCCAGAGGGAGCCTGTAAGCACCATACATTCATTTTCATTTAAAAACTGCACTTCGGTACTTAAGAAATTATTATTAAATGATAACCCCCCCCCTGAAGCGAAGAAAGTTCAATTACGAAATTGCTAGTTGTACTTTTCCAGGGCTGGGCCCTACAATAAAATCAAATGCACTTATAGAAATAGATAAAATAACTCATATTCAGTGACCACAGGAAACACTCTAAATTTTATAGGAAAAATAGGTAATTCATTATAAGAGTAATTTTTAGGTAAATATAAGAAATAATATAATAGGATTAATTTTTAAGTAATTAAAGGAATTTATAAGAGTAATTTTTAAGTTATTTTTTAGGAAATTATAGGTAAATATAGGAAATTATAAGAGTAATTGTTAGGTAAATATAGGAAAATATAATATTAATTTTTAAGTAAATATAGGAAATTATAGGATTAAGTTTTAAGTAAATATAGGAAATTATAGGATTAATTTTTAGGTAATTAAAGGAAATTATAAGAATAATTTTAAAGTAAATATAGGAACATATTGGAGTAATTTTTAAGTAAATATAGGAAATTATTGGAGTAATTTCAAGGTAAATATAGAAAATTATAGGAGTAATTTTTAGGTTGATATAGGAAAGTTCAGTAAATTTATATAAAATTATAGGATTAATTTTTAGGTTAATCTAGGAAAGTTCAGATTTATATAGACATTATAGGAGTAAATTTTAGGTTAATATATAGGAAAGTTCAGTGAATTTATAGGAAATTATAGAATTTTTTTAATAAAGATAAAACAATGCATTTAAAGCAACTTTGGTTTAATAATAATATATATGAAAACATCACAGAGTTTGTATTAAGGTAATATTACATTTTAATTTTAAAACACGAGCCTGCCGTAACTAGAAATTAATTTACTGCTTTAGTAAAAGTCTGGCGAGTTACGAAAAATTTTAAAATATAGAAAAATGGTTAAATTATAGGAAGTTATAGGATGCAATAGAAATATAGGAAAAATTTTAAAATATTGGAAGTGTGGTCACCCTGCTAATGACATAGCAGAGGATGATACATTTTAAACGTAGACGTAAAAGGGTAATTTTTATGGGCTTCAATAAAATCATCCCCAATGGTCCCCCTCACCAATATGATGCCAGAGATGGAATAAAAAATATTAGCTTTGCTAGTATAAAGATAATAATAATCAGCTAGACACCACCTTAGGCCCAAGGCAGCTACGACTTATAATGCCTTTAAACAGGTGATCCGGGTAAAAATGCGTAGGAGAGTGGTGGCAAGCCCTTCATGCCACGCGAGCCAACAGCTCCCTGCACTTATAAATAGGCGTTAACCTCAACAAATGTTTATGGAAGGGGAAACCGAAGAGCTCTGCGTAACAGATAAATAAACTGACAAAATTTCGATTAATCCTAAATATTTTGGTTAACTGTTTATTTCTGAATATTATCCATGGATAAACAACGATTTAACATGCAAATATTATTTATATTTTCGGTAGGTTGTGAATAAAAATAAAATAAGTGGTTAATTTTGAGTTTGCAAGTTCTCTCCTCGCTGGTTTAAGTGGTTTTCCCCCGAGCTCTTCAGTTTCCCCCTCCATAAAAACTTGTAATAGTCAGTGTAGGGAGCTTTTGGCTCGCGTGGCCTGCAGGGCTTGCCACCACCCTCCTACGCTTTGTAACCCAGCCACCCAAATAAAAGGCTTTAAAAGTCGCTCGATGACTTAGGCCTAAGGTGGTTCCTTGGATTTTAAGCTAGCTGATTATTATTATAATTATTATATACTAATAAAGCCGTTTTTTGTGACGTAAGAGCAACATATTATTTTTATTTTATAGAAACATCTATTAATAATGACCTAAAAACTTTATAATTATCAGTATTAAGTCTTTTTGATATAATTTCCCTGATAAAGCATTGGTAAAATTAACTTAATTATTATTAAAAATGTTCGTTGAAATCTCTTTAGTTTCTCGCAGCTCCAATTACATCAGTTTCCTTAGTTAACGTATTAAATCAATTAATTAAAATCACTCTGATTAGGTTAAATTTCTAAAACCTCTTTAAGCAAGGATGATTTTGTACCGAATATCAATAACGTCTTTTTGTTTAAGATTTTAAAGACGGGTTGTAGCTAATTGGACAAGTTTCAATTATAACTTTATTACAGAAGCGGCCATTGAAGATCTCGTCTTGGGCGAGCAGACGTCGAGAGCAATTTGTTTCGTCTTCTTCATTAAATCCTCGCGGTTTCTCTTTCAGCGCCAATTAGAGCAAAGGCTGAATAAGCTTCATTATCGGGAAAGCTGCCGCCTATTATTGACACCCGCCAAAAGACCCTGACGTCATCCCACTAATTAAACTTATTTGAAAACTTTAGACGACGACAACTTTCGAAGATCGTCGTGTTCAAACTTAGAATTACCTCCGGAATAACGGAACTTATAAAAAATGTTTGAGGTAGACCAGCCAATTATTTAAATTCCTTACATAATATATAGAATTATATATTGCATTTTCTAGGATTTTACTTTTCTAGGAGTATATATTTCATTTTCTAGGATTTAACTTTTCTAGGATTATATATTTCATTTTCTAGGATTTAACTTTTCTAGGATTATATATTTAATTTTCTAGGATTTAACTTTTCCAGAATTATATATTTCATTTTCTAGGATTTTACTTTTCTAGGATTATATATTTCTAGAATAATATATTTCATTTTCTAGGATTTTACTTTTCTAGAATTATATATTTCATTTTCTAGGATTTAACTTTTCTAGGATTATATATTTCATTTTCTAGGATTTTACTTTTCTAGGAGTATATATTTCATTTTCTAGGATTTAAATTTTTTAGGATTATATATTTCATTTTTATAGTTATATATTTAATTTTTTAGGATTATATATTTCATTTATATAGTTATATATTTAATTTTTATAGTTATATATTTAATTTTTTAGGATTATATATTTCATTTATATAGTTATATATTTAATTTTTTAGGATTATATATTTCATTTATATAGTTATATATTTCATTTTTATAGTTATATATTTCATTTTTTAGGATTATTTATTTAATTTTTTTTAGAATTATATTTTTCTATTTAAATAACTATATATTTAATTTTGATAGGATTATATTTTTCTTTTTTTATAATTATATATTCCATTATTTAGGATTATACCGGACACAAAAATGTATTATATTTCAAACATAGGATATGATACGTCAAATTTCAGCTTTGAAAAGCAATAATGCATAAAAAAATAAATGCAAGTTTCTATACGGATACGATAATTTTTTGAGGCTCTAATATTCAATTGTCAGTCACTGAATTATTTCGCGAAATAAATTAATTATTTTGGATACATATACCAGCTATCAGGACTTTTAGGATAATACAGGATAGGTTTAAACATATAGGATTTTATAGAGATTTAAGGTTAACTCCGGTTTAGATATAAAAATAAACCAATTTATTTCAAGGCTTCATTCGTCTAAAGTTCGCTTGCCTAATTTGCAGTTAATTTTAAATAAGATTTAATGATTGCTCTAAAATTTGGGTTTATCTAAATTAAAAGGATGTTTACGAACTCAGTAGGAAGTGTCATCTGCTTATAGCTCTATAAATTACTTTAAATTAATGAAAAACATTACAGACACTTTTAATTTAAACAGTTACAGCCAAAACCCATTTTTTTTACGTATAGATCAAAGAATCATTTTGTGTTTAAAATAGTTTAAGTGGTTTTCAGTTGAAAATTTAATGATATATAATCCAGATTACATAAATTGATTCGCATTATTTCCTTAAAATTAACTATTGAATTTAAGAAATTTAAGAAAAATAACGGAGTGGTCCTAAGAAGGCTATTGTACATTTGATGATAAATTATCACACAAAAAAGTTATTTCTATTCATAAGGTAGAGTGAAAGACGATGTTTATGAATTAATGAGAGGTTTGGGCGTTGTCCGGACGCCACCTATTGAGTGAAACGTGCATTATCGTTGTTATATAAGGCGACCCTGTTAGTAAACTCCTCCCTGAACACCGGTGTACTGCTGTACGAACACTTCTACAGGCGCCAATAGGTCAATAATAGACCTAGGATCCAATTGGGGATATTGTAAAAAATATTTAACGTTATTTTTAAACGTATTGACGTTTCTACGAGCAATATCCAAACGCAGAGACGTAAACCTGAGGATTATTTAAAAATCACGGAAAATGTTTAGATATTTTCAAATGGGATTTTAATTTATCTGAATTCTAATGATTTTTGGTCTGATTTATTATGTTTTTCTGATATTTATATCTGATTTCTAGGTTTCGTTTATATTTGTTTACCCATTATTAAAGATATCACATTTCTAAACTATTTTGGTAGATTTTAGTATTTTAGAATTTCCGATAATATATCATACGTTTTACATTTGTCATGGTTTTTAAGAAGTTTGACTAACCTCTAGAACATTTTCAAATACTACAGAACTTTTTACCGCACCAAATTCCCTATTAAAAATTAAACCTGCTGGATTTACGCCAATGACAGGAAAGATAAAAATATTAAGGGTTGCGACAGTTTTTTCACAATCAAATTCCCTGACTTTTCCGGGTTTTCCCTGACCATCTCCGGAGCTTTTCACTGACGCATTTTGTGTATAGATTTTGTATTGTTTTTACCAATATTTTAGTAAAAGTTTCCTATTTATCACCGAAATTAAATTCCTTAACTTTCCCCTGATTTTTAGACAAATGTTTAACATTCCCTGACTTTCCCCTGATTTTTAGACAAATTTTTAACATTCCCTGACTTTCCCCTGATTTTTAGACAAATTTTTAACATTCCCTGACTTTCCCTAATTTTTTGGATTATTTTTTAAAATTCCCTGACTTTCCCTGTTTTTTTAAGACGATTTTTTAAAATTTCCCGACTTTTCCCTGATTTTAAGACTAATTTTTTAAATTACCTGACTTTAAGACTAATTTTTAAAATTCCCTGACTTTTCCCTGATTTTAAGACTAATTTTTAAATTACCTGACTTTTCTCTGATTTTAAGACTAATTTTTAAATTACCTGACTTTTCTCTGATTTTTAAACTAATATATAATATCCTTTGACTTTTCCCTGAATTTTACACTTTTATTTAAAAACCCTTACTTTTCTCTGATTTTAATACTATTTTTTTTAATTCCCCGACTTTTCCCTAATTTTTTAAGACGATTTTTTAAAATTCCCTAACTTTTCCCTGATCTTAAGACTAATTTTTCTAATTCCCTGACTTTTCTCTGATTTTAAGACTAATTTTTAAAATTCCCCGACTTTTCCCTGATTTTAAGACCTATTTTTAAAATTCCCCGACTTTTCCCGGAATTCCAGGTTTTCCAGAGACCGTGGCAACCCTCCGTTACGGGAAAGAAATTTCCAGGCGATCCGGGAACAGAAAGCAAAATAATCTCATCAAGCCTTCCAAGAGAGGAAGATCCGGAGACAAGGAAGAGGGAGACACTCCGATTTGGAGTGATAAATAGATGATAGAAACTTCCTCTTCAGGGTTGCCAGGCTTTCTCGGTGAAAGGCGAGTGGCGACACACAGCGAGGGGCCCCCGCAAATTGAAGAGTTCTTTCGGCCACGACAAGGCTCTCGATGCGAGAGGAAATGTCTGACGAAATTAGACGGAGGCGGAGACCGGACCGATGGATGGCGCTGACGAATGAATAAAACCTAACGAGTGTCCCCCACCTTACAGCGCCATCTCGAAGTCGATATAGGTATCTTTCTAACATTCTTTTCTTTATCAACGGCTACGAAGAAAAGACGAATGAGGACACACTGGCGGATGAAACTGCGAAAGTCTCAAACCGGCGCTATTAATCCTCTTTGGAGGTCACGCCATACCCCAGTGAGACGCTCGCTCCGCTCACAGGGGTCGTACAAAATTTCCGGAACTAAATTTCCTGACATTTCCAGGTTTTCCCTGACCAAATTGCCAAATTTTCCCTGGGCATTTTGGTAGAACAAATGAATGGTTTGAGGTATGAATCGTAAAAAAATATTGAAAAATTTATTTGCCTGATTTTTTGGGGTCATTTTAAAATTCCCTTACTTTTTTGGACCATTTCAAAATTCCCTTACTTTTTTGGACCATTTTCAAATTCCCTGACCTTTAGGAAACATTTTCAAATTCCCTGACTTTTCCCTGACCTTTTGGAAACATTTCAAAATTCCCTGACATTTTGGACACATTTTAAAATTCTCTGACTTTTCCCTGACATTTTGGAATCACTTCCAAATTCCCCGACTTTTTCCTGACATTTTGGAAACCTTTAAAAATTCCCTGACTTTTCCCTGAAATTTTGAAAACCTTTAAAAATTTCCTGATCTTCCCTGACCTTTTAAAAACATTTTTAACCTCCCTGACTTTTCCTGGTTTTTCAGGTCGTGTACGAACTCTTTATAATTTCGGAGAGAGGGGTTTAAAAGTTCTCCATAAAATACAATCTAGTTGTAGTAAAATCTATAATTTAAATATCGAATAAAATCTAGATACCTTTTACATTTTTAATTTCACTCAAAAAAAAGAGTAATTATACGATTATATTATTTTAATTTTCAAAGCCACAACTTTCGAGCTCAACTCCAAATCATCTAAAAATGCCCATCCCAAAGTCTAAGAATCATCGTAATCAAAAACCCCGCTTAAAAAGAAATGAAACCAAGTCAGAGAGGGAAAAGAATGGGGTTATAAGGGTAGAAGGGAAGAACGGGCCAAGACCCCACCCCCTAAAAGTGACAGCTGTTGCCCCCTATCTGCCTCTACTTTGATGGTTTTCGATATCCAATTAGGGCTGCATATTTCCGGATGACGGGGGGGAGGGGGGTTAGGAACCCCAAAAAGGAATGAAAAAGAGAAAAGGATCGATAATGGCGGCCCAAAGGGGGGTTGATCGTCTCTTTAATTACCGAATGAAATCGTGGTGATTAGTAGGGAACATACGTAATGGATCCGACGTTGTTCCTTCTGCAATGAATAATCGACGCTCGCGATTCGGAGATAGGAATACGATCTCTCCCACTTATAAACGCCTCGATTCGTTTCGAGGGGCCGATTTGATCCTATTTCCTCGCGACAAAACCTTATAAACGCCACAAATGCCAAATTTAGGTTCATTCGATTTTTTTGCGTTTAATTTCATTGTTTTGTAATAATATATATTTATATATCGTATACAATACGGTGCTCGCTACAGAATTTGAATTTAATTTAATTAATGCATTAGTATGAGAAGACGAAATTTAAATTTAATTTAATTTAATTAATGCATTAGTATGAGAAGACAAAATTTAAATTTAATTTAATTTAATTAATGCATTAGTATGAGAAGACAAAATTTAAATTTAATTTAATTTAATTAATGCATTAGTATGAGAAGACAAAATTTAAATTTAATTTAATTTAATTAATGCATTAGTATGAGAAGACAAAATTTAAATTTAATTTAATTTAATTAATGCATTAGTATGAGAAGACAAAATTTAAATTTAATTTAATTTAATTAATGCATTAGTATGATAAGACAAAAATTAAATTAATTTTAATTAATTTATGATAATATAAAATTTAAAATTTTATTTAATTAGTGTATATGTATAAATAAGAAAAGACCAATTTTTAATTCCTTTAATTAATATGTATTAATATGCGAAGAAAAAAATTAAATTAATTTTAATTAATTTATTAATATGTTAATATAAAATTTAAATTAAATTTAATTAGTTTATATGTATAACTAAGAGAAGACCGAATCTAAATTAAAATTTCATTCATTAATATGTATTGATATGAAAAAGCAAAATTTAAAATAAATTCAACTAAACCTGTAGTCGATTTAGAAACCGATTTCAGTTTTAAAGAGGATTTTAAAATTTTAATATTTGAAAATGAATTTTAAGATTTTAAAATGTTTTTGTTTGGGATTTTAAAAAGGTATTTCAGGTTTTAAGATTTATAAATCAAACTTGGTATTTTAAGCTTCTAAAATGAAATTTAAGCTATAAAGATCTGATTTATCCGTAGAGTTTTGAGAATTTATGAAACTAACAGGGCCACCCCCCTCAAATCTTCAATTTTTTTATAGGAAAATAGGATTATATTTCTAAAAATATAGGATTTGATAGGACTATTTTTACAAAATTATAGGATTTTATTATCTTTATAGGACTATTTTTACAAAATTATAGGATTTTATAGGACTATGTATTTACTAACTTTATGAATTTAAAAACCAAATCTATATTTAGAGAAATAAGTCTTCGATTTTCACTTAAAAAATAGAAACTATTTAACCATGGAATTTTATCACAAAATATACTAGTAGCTAACCATGCTAACGATAACAAAAGTATAGACTAGAATGACTTGGTATAGGAACTTATTCTTTAGCTAAAATAGCAATTTAACTACTGAGTGGTTGGATTTGAAATGGGCAAAATATGAAAATTATATTATTTTATAAGAATTTTGGGGGATTTTGCTAAAAATATAGGATGTTATAGGAAATTTTTGAAAATATAGGATTTTATAGGAATTATAGGACCTCTGGGGCCGTGAGCTAATTTTAATATTTGCGTACCGAACTTGTAGAAATCGTAACAGATTTAGAGATTGCTGTCACGAGTTGTTTCAAAAGGAGCCCACAGTATATCCAAAAAACTGCTTTTACTAGATTTTCCCATTGGGCAAGAGGAGTAGTCACGAGCCTCTCATTACGGATTTAAATGCAAGCGCGCCGGATCCTTAATTAAAGCAATCCCCGTTTGATTCCTAGGCTATTCGATGTGTGTCATTCGAGCCAATCGTCCCGTTCCCCTAACGCCATCTAGCGATTTAATCCTCGCCTCATTTCTCAAACGCTGGACACGTTAAAAGACCCTCCGACCATTAAGGAAGGGAAAGGAAAAATAGGTGGCGCCACTAGGTCCAAGGACCCTTCTGTCTTTTGACTAATCACGGCGACAACGTGTAAAGCGCCCTCTCTTTTAATAAGTGGAGAGCGGAAAAATCGTAATTCTTAGATTAACACACGGAGAGTCCTGACTGAGTTTTAAATGTCGCTTAGCGCCGCGCCACTGATAAATGTCGTCGTTAACCGATTTCGTGCGAAAAAAAGACTCGGCGCGGACCGCGTAGAATCAGTAACGTAGCGCGGACCGCGTAGAATCCGTTTCGTAGCTCGGACCGAATGGAATCACGCCGCTTAATCCAATTACATTTTCTCCCGACGCATTATAACAGTTAAATTAATTATGATGAAGTGAAAATTGGGATTAATATAGTTAAAAACGTAATGCGTGTTGGAAGAAAATTATAAACAAAATTTAAACATTAACAAAGTTGGCCAAACAAAAATAAGATATAGCACAATTTAAAATTGTAGAATTACGACATCGTATTTTGTAAAATGATGTTACCAAGAACGTATTTATTTACACTTAGAGATAACGACCATGAAAAAATGAATTCAGTCCCCGATCTCATCATATTAACCAATCATAAACTGTAATTAGTTATTTCAAAATAATAATAAGACTATGCTGTGAAAATGTTTTTTAATGCCAATGCATAATCAGTTAATCTAATACCCAATGCACCACTTAAGGTCCAAGTCATCGAGCGACTTTTAATGCCTTTAAACGGTTGGCCGGGTTACAATGCGTATAAGGGTGGTGGAAAGCCCTTCATGCCACGTGAGCCAACAGCTCCCTACACTTACTATTACCGCTAATCCACCCCCCTTTCGAAAATTTGTAGGTATTAAGATTATAAAATAACAGTTATCTGAACTAAGAAAATAATTGCGATAAATCAGATTATCCGCATTTACTCTCAGACTTTATAAGATCATTTGTTACGCGTCAATATAACCCGAAACTAATCTGAAATAAACTTATGGCAACAGATAAACGTTGAGCAGATTTCAGATGACTCATAGTTATCGATGTAAGATATCTCTAGTTTAAATTCGTTTCAAAATTTCAATTAATTTTTTTTTGATTTCCAAAATTTAATAAATATCAAACGTTGAAGTCAGATAACTGAATCTGATAAGGTGAACTACAGTAGATCGGGTCAGATCAGTTACTTGAGATAATGAATCAAACAAAAGATAAACATGATCTGATTGAATATGATCAGATATCTGATACAAGTTTATGCTACATATTTTTGAAGGCTGGTTTAACCTGTCTTATGAGTATACAAAAAATAATTTAAAAAAAAGCTTTGCTAGGTAACGAAATTGACGTGCCACCTTGAAAGCATAGTTAATTTATCCGTTTTTAAATACGCTCAGGACGAAAAAGCCGATATTTCCACACCAGCAGTCAAAAATATCCTATTAAACAAGAAAGAATTTTGTTGTATTATGGATGTTCTCAAATCCAATACGGCTTTCAATACGAGATTTTTCAATCCGCGATAAATATTCTGATAAAGAAGAGGTGGTAGAATTGGTAAATAAACACGTCTCGAAGGCGGACATCGAAACCTTATTCCCCAATCTATCGGCTTGTGATCAAAGAAGATTCTCCGAGCAAGCCCCCCCCCCCCCTCTCCCCAAAAATGGCAGACTGAGGGTGGGGGGCAAACTGGGAAATTGGATATGGTTCTACATCACGCTCGCCAATAATATATAAGGGTAGCGTGCCTACTTCTTTTTTATATTTCACCCCTTTTTAGTCCTAGCGCCATCCATCGGATAAATGTGATAACTACTAAAATAGTGCCGGTTGATTTAATAAAACGTACCAAAAAGGAATGGTATATATTAAATGTTAGAGTAACGGAATGGTATACAGCGAAATGAAAATAGACCGAATGGCATAAATTGAATGAAGGAAAAGGAAATAATGAAATTATATAAATTGAATGAAGGAAAAGGAAATAATGAAATTATATAAATTGAATGAAGGAAAAGGAAATAATGAAATTATATAAATTGAATGAAGGAAAAGGAAATAATGAAATTATATAAATTGAATGAAGGAAAAGGAAATAATTAAATTATATAAATTGAATGAAAGAAAAGGAAATAATTAAATTATATAAATTGAATGAAGGAAAAGGAAATAATTAAATTATATAAATTGAATGAAGGAAAAGGAAATAATGAAATTATATAAATTGAATGAAGGAAAAGGAAATAATGAAATTATATAAATTGAATGAAGGAAAAGGAAATAATGAAATTATAAAAATTGAATGAAAAGGAAATAACGAAATGGCATGAATGAAATGATAAGTAAAAACAATCCAATGAAAAGTAAATAACAAAATGACAGAAATTAAATGAAAATTAAAGAACAAAATGACAAATTAAATGAAAAGGAAATAACAAAATGGTATGAATTGAATGAAAAGGAAATAACAAAATGGAATAAATAACGCAATGGCATAAATTTAATGAAAAGGAAATAACGAAATGGCATAAATTTACTGATTCAAAAGAAATAACGAAATGGCATAAATTGAATGAAAAGTAAAAAGAGAAAACCCATAAATTGAATGAAAAGTAATAAACGAAATGGCATAAATTGAAATTTTCCCGACACTAACAAGATACGTTTCGCAGTTTGAATATACAAAGTAGACAGCTACAAGCTTATAGAAGGTTAACCACCTTGTTTCATATATATATCGTTTAATTTCTTTTTCTCGCAGGCCGAGTGAGGTTGAGCAGTGTGTTACCAGGCCAGGCCTGTACGCCTCTTGACAGGATATTGGCAGAATCAATTTCGAGCACTCTCCACCGATATCTGTTACTCTTCGTTTTATACTTCTTTTTTCTCTACGCAGCGGCGCTAAGGAAGGGGGGCTCACACCCCAAATAAAAAATATCCGCCCCAAAAGGAATGAAGACGGCTTGATGGCCAGTTTATTGCGCCAGCGCTTCTAGCCCGTAAAAAAACTCAGAAGCCAGGCCCCAACGCGGAACCGACCTTGTAGATTTCAGGGACGATCCCGGCCTCCCAAGGCGGTTTCAAAGGGCCCATCGCCTGGCCAAAGGCTCATTCACACTCGTCTTTCGGTCCCAACTGGGTTTTCGAACAGAATTGATCAACCGAGAGCAGGGTTGGCCATTTTTTGATTTAAAAAAAAATCAAATAAATCGATTTTTTGATTTAAAAAAAAATCAAATAAATCGATTTTTTGATTTAAAAAAAAATCAAATAAATCGATTTTTTGATTTAAAAAAAAATCAAATAAATCGATTTTTTGATTTAAAAAAAAATCAAATAAATCGATTTTTTGATTTAAATCAGATTTTTATTATTTATTTTTTATTTTTATGATTTTAATTAAAATTTAAAAGTTTTATATAATTTAGTACCATATTTTTACCTAAAACATTTATAAGCATTGTTTGGAAAGGGCATGAAGAAATTGGTACGATGGCCTCCCAGGCTGTTTTGAAGAAGAATTATAAAATATTAAATTATAAAAGCTGTTTCAAACGATTATTTTTGTAGTTTAGTAATTTAATATAATTTTCATTAAATTAAATCTTCTAAAATAATCAAAGGGTTAGCGTTTCAGATAAAATAGTGGCGTATCGTACATGCCACAAAATTGGTATTATACTGAAGTACCTTTATTAGAAATTTTCTTCTTAAAAGACTTAAAAGTGAAACTATCTTGATAACTTTAAACACCCTGGGAATTCTTAAAAACATCTTTTTAAAAGGGGCGTCAGTGGGCACACCTGACCACCAAATGGAGGAGCCGAAAACATTTTTAGACATCTTTCGAAAATATCAAACTTCCCTGAAAACGTTTTGGTAATAGACAAAAACGTGTAGAGGGTACATGTGAGAGGTGCAGGCTGTACACACCAAAGTACATCTAAACTTTCGACGTTTTTTGGTAATATTGTCGATTAAAGAACGTAATATGAAAAAAATCATGTAAATTAGGATAAAGAACATGGTATAAACACAAATTCAGTTTTAATTGACTTTGCTAGGATAAAATATGCGTGGTTTGGTTGACTAAATTTTAAAATATTATTTTAAGGACCTGACTTTTCCCATCCTTTTTAAATATCCTTTATTTATCCAGGTTTCGCAGATTTTGACAGGAGATATGGGACGACCCTATAGATAAAACCTGATCAAACTGATTCTTGCCTAAACAGAATTAAAAAACCTAATTATTGTTTCTAATGCGGATTTTATTACTGGTTGAAAGCAGAATAATCAAATAATAATCAGCTAAAACGAAAAGGGGAAATACCCGCGAGGTTTTATCGACTAAAAACCTTAATTATTTTTCCCAAAAGTGCACTCTTCTAGTCCCAGCCCCAAATAATATCCTTCACTTCGGCTTTCCTGCAATACGCGACGAACGCCGAATATAAGCTTAGCTTCGTGAAAACAAGATGAACGAGCCATACTGTATTACGAAATTAAAATTATTTTCAAATTATATCCTTAAATTGATACATTGGGAAAATGAGGTTTATAAATATTTTTTAAGGCAGAGTAAATTTTACATTTTACATTGATAAGCAAAGTAATACGCGGATAATAAAAATCAACTAGGCTAAAGCCCAAGGCACCATCTTAGGCCTAAGTCATCAAGCGACTTTTAAAACCATTAATTCAAGTGGCTGGGTTACAATGCGTAGAAATATTTTCGGTGTGAAAACTGCGTTGGTGAAGTTGATCTAAAATGTTGGCTGGTTCGAATAAGTCCCGAAAAGTACACTGCGCGGAAGGTGGCTAGAAAAGCTGAAAGCGTATAGAAACTGCCTCTCAAATCTTTAGGATGACGTCTTCGGCTATATTGGCGGGCCGTATAAAAGGAATGGCCGGCGTTAGAAAAAGGGGAGATTGAAAAATATAAATCGTCTCGATGAAAAGTTTCAGCTCCTTTTTTTTACTATTATAGATATATTTAAGTCGGCAATATAAGAAGAGTAAAAACGAACAACAATGAAATCCTAAAAACGCCAGGATGTTCGAAGAAAATAATAAATTTTCTATCTTCCACGAACTGCAAAAGGTCTATTCACACGAGTCGACATTAGTTACACGACATGTTCGACAATAAATATCACAACGAATTCGAAGGTTAACTAGCTTAGAAAATGAATCAGAAAAATATTAAACTTACAAGGAGAATATCCGAGGTGTGTATTGCCGATTGGTTTCAAAGTCGGGCGTAATGTAGACATATATGAGATAAGAAATTTCCCAAAAGTAGATGTTGTACTACCCTTTCTATTTTCCAAGGCACCCGAAAATGTTTGACTGGTCACTTAAAACAAAATAAGAGTTTTTCCTTATTTTACCCAAAAATTGTTACAGTTTTACCCCAAATATGTTCTAATTTACGCAAATGTGGTCCAATTTCGTGATTTTCAAATTTTCGAAAAATTTCCGTGAAACCGAGAAAATCCCATACTTTTTTAAATGGAGATTTTTTTTGTTTTAAGTGTTCAAAAACATTTTCAATTGCCATGGCAACGTCTCCTTTTGGGAAATTTAACATCTCATGTTGGTCTACATTACGCCCGACTTCGAACAAAATCGGCAATAAACACCTCGGGTACTCTCCTTGTTAGTATACAATTATGTTTGTTGAATATGTGTTCGGAAATATGTAGGAGGTGTGAAATATTAATTTTGGAATTTATTTTGCATAGAATTAACTTAGTTATGTAAATAATGTGGTCACAAAAACAGTTTATCCAACAAATGCAAATACAACGCTAGTATCATTTGGACGGATTTCAATCATTTGAAAAATACATATGAACTAATTCAACAAGCTTTTTCTTACATGCAGGGTGACCAGGAAAAGGCTTCGAAAGTTTTATAGGAAAATAGGAATTTTAGAAGCGAATTATAGGATAATATAGCAAACTAAACCGGCGAATTATATGAAATTATAGAACACTAAATAGGAAAATATAGGAAAAATAATAAGATAATTACTGCATATCTGTATTCTTTGACTCTAATCACCTAGAATGTTGATAATGTTTTGTACGCTGCTGTCTTGCATTATTGGATCACTTAGCAGATTTACAATGCCCGTACATTTCTAGATTTTGTTCGAAATTGGCAGTGTTAGAACTAGATCTTCTATGACACGTACAAAAAATTAATAATTATTAAAAACAAAAGATCCGCTACTTCATGGTTTATTTTAATTAAAATCACTCGGGAGCTTTCGGACCGAGGTCCTTCTTCAGCCACGTCTTACAATTGCTGTTTCATTTTCAAAAGAGCGTGAAATTATAGGAATTTATAGGAAAATAGGTGAAAATAAAGGAATTTATATATAGGAAGGCATTAAAAATACAGGAAAATATAGGAAATATAGGAAGTCTGGTCACCCTGTACATGAATAACGAAACACGTGACAATTTATTTAAAGTTCTAATAATCTAGATTTGGTATATTTACCGGATAGATTTACATCGTCCAACCCAGTTGTCTAACGTTGGGCTGATAAATTCGCTAGTGCGAATAGGGCTTGAAAAGCGACTAGCTGTAGCGGATTGTAAAATAATCCGATTGAACACATTGTTGCGGGATTAAAACCTCTGAAGGAACGCCAGAAATAATGTATAAAACAGGAAACACCTTTATCTACGCCAGCCGTACGGCATCGGATCATAGTTTGTATAGAAAACGTCATAAAAAAACTGAAAATAGGTCTTTAAAACTACCTAGAGGATTTATACGATAAAGGATGGATTCTAGGAAAAACGGGGTGTGTAGGATTTAAAAAGTGGGAATTTCTGTTGAAAACCAGAATCCTAATCGCTCGTTTATATTATAAATAACGCTCAACCTGAGAAGGAAAACATCGTACCTACTAAACTAGAGTTCTGAACTTGGACTTTAGCGCCAAGCCACCAATACGAAGCTTTTTGCCAGTTTGTCACATAGATTTATTAGCACCTAATTATTTAATATCGTACTTTAAATTAGTTACTATTAGAGTTGTAAGTCGGAAATGTTTCGTGGAAAATTATCGAGACCCGTTTTTTCGGGAAATTGTTTCGTATTTTGCGAAAAAAATAATAAAAATTCCACGATTAGCCTAATATTTTTCTAAAAATTTATATTTATCGGCATTTTCGCCCCATTTAATCGAATCCAAAAGTAAAACTAAACGTCTAATCTAGTTTAGAATAAAAACCCTTTTAAAGTAATATATGTTTATTTTTTTACTTTATGTTTTGCGGAATCCGGAAACTTTTCTGAGAAATTTTTCCGGAAAAATAACACCTCTAATTACTATAAAATAAAGGAAAGTTTACGAAACAATGAAAATAATTAAAATATTTTCTAAAAATAAAAGTGTATTTTTTCGAAATTCAGAGTTACAACGTTTCTATTCTGAAGTGGCGTGATATTATAAATAAGAGTAGCAGAGTGGATTCGAGGGGAGAGGTGACTTCTTATCTGGTTCAGCGCAGAGAAGATTCAACAAAGAGCATATTTTGCTTCTAAATGGAGTGGGTGCGGGGAAGCTTCCTTCTAGGATTAGATATTGGGAGTGAAAAATCCATCCTATTAGGATGGAACCAAGCTATCTCGCGATCTCCTCACGACGACGAATACGCAGTTGCGGGAGCTATTTAGCATCCCCCTTCTACTTTCACACGCTCCCTAATCGAGATCATTTCATCGAATTGAACTTATAAATCAACACCGTAAGGGGAAGACTCTACCCTTAAAACGGGGCCTGTTTGAAGTAGGCTCATTTATCACCGGGACGAAATGCACTTGGTCTAGTTAGTTTAACTACCGAAATTCAGATTGGAGAGATAACGCTTACTACTAAATAAATTTCACTATCCCAATTATTTCTTTGTTAAATGGGAATATACCGAAGAGATAATAGGTGGTTTTTTTTCGCCTGTCAAAGGATAAAAAGTGTAAACTTTTTACCCTTAAACGTTTTATTCGCCTGTTCTCGGGGTAAGATTTACCCTGTCCCGAATTTTGTTCGCTCGTTCCAGAGCTCAAACGTTACACTTTTTACTCCTCCTCGAAAGGAGGTGTAGAGTGAGTAATCAAGCTTATATAGAAAATTCGTATGCTTAAATTTCGTTTCACAAAAACGTAACGGGTTTTGAACATCTTCACATGTGGCAAGCTTTTAATAACGAATATCCAATTGTTAAATGCTATTTAATGACTTTAAAAGTTGGTTGATGACTTAGACCTAAGGGGGTGTCTTGGGTAATGCCTAGATGATTATTATTGTTATTATTATTAAATAAATAAGAAAACTGAGTCCTATATTGATGATCTCACCACCGGTCGCCATCTACAAATAAATAACCTTTAACCTCTAACTACTCCCTTCTTACTCCAACTCATTTTTTTCGTCAAGATAGGATTGGAGTAAAATGACCTTTGAACCTGCTCAAAAAACCCAGAACAGGCGGTAAAAAAAACACCTATTATTAACAAGCAATGTTGAAACTTTTCACAGGGTTGCCACAAAATATCTCTAATTCCCTGACCATTACCGATTTTCCCTAACTTTTGCGGGCCAAAAGTTTTATTTTATATTTTACTTGACCCAGTAGTTAATAAATTTAAATGGATTTATATTTCAGTAAAAAGGTTATTACAATGTTGGAAAAATTAACCGAACTTTAAAGGTAATAAATTATAATCATAGAGTTTGTCATACATCTAGAGTAAAATTACCTTCACAAAGTGTCAAAATTGTATCAAAAGTCAAAATTTCGCAGACATCTTTTACGATGAATAGCGACCGCCATGCAATAATTGGTGAAGAATTTCACTAGAAAGTGCAATGGACTGCCCACATATAGGGCACTCTGAATGTTTATTAGTGTCTAAATTGACTTTTTCAAATTCTTAGAATTATCTGACCTTTCCCTGACTTTTTAGTCGCATTTTTAGATTCCCTGATTTCCCTGACGTGTGGCAACCCTGTCGACCTAAATAAAGCAGGTTATATTTCTATTAAAATCGAACAATCATCTTGATTTAGTACGGATGGCTGCCACTAGATGGGGTAAGAGCTCTCACAGCTTCACGCTGTATTGCCTTGTAAGGATGAAATAAATTCGGTACGCTTCTTCAACGTTAACTTGTAAATAATTTCTATCTTAACCACCAAGAAAGTAAATTCAAATAAAATGAATGGAAAAATGTTGTGAGCGTTATGGAAAACATGGTTGTCACAGATTTCTCAGGTTTTTCCTAGCCATTTGTAGAGATTTTCCCTGACACATTTTACGTCAAACGTTTCCAATTTGTAATCAATATTTTAGTAAACGTTTCATATTTGCAACCGAAATTAAATTCACTGACTTTTTCCTGACGTGTATGCTAATTTCAAAAACAATTATCTGACTTTGAGAGCCATATTCAGATTCCCTGAGCATTCCAAGAATGCCAGATTTTTCAGGTGAAATCTATAGGTTATATTCACGTTCTAAACACCCAAACAATTCTATCTAAATTTATGGGCTTAAAAAATGGATTACAAAATATCAGTCGTTGGTGAGTGAGTTTATTCCGATAGAATTTGGGCAGTACAAAATTTAATAAAATGTACAAGTATGAAAACTTTTTTTTCATTTTATATTTAATTTTTATATAATTTTTAGAAGTCCGTTTTCAACTTTTCAACAGCCATAAAAGTGTATTATGCTGAAAGTTTTAATAATAAGATGGCGATCTACTCTACCTTATTTTATCGTAATTACAGACTTGTACGGTCATAAACGAGTTAATCTATAGAGTAGAACTAAAAATATCATATATTTTAGGAGGAACAATAGGCGGTTGAGGTCATCCCGGAGTCGCTACCGGATTTATCTAGAGTAGTACAGCCACCATTTTATGATAAGTCGGTAGCGCCACCTAACTTCGTAGAAACTAATTAAAAGACATCGTGCCATAGAGGGCAGTAAAAGCGTTATACGACTTTTCTTAAGTTCAATATAAACTACCGTCGCTCGTCGGAGGCCACCTAGCGTCCGTGCTAGGAACAATATTGGACGAGCAACAATTAGCGATTCTCCAAAACGTTTTACGAGCGACGCGGCGTAGCTTAATAGCGGGCTGTCGTTGAGAACTGAGTTCAAAGAATGCGCTTAGATGAACGCTCGCCGTATAAAATTAAGGCGCCCTTCATCGAAGACTCCATTGTTTGCGCATACCATCTCCCCTACTTCGCCACCTTCAGGGTTGGCCACGCTCCGCTCATTTTAGAGCCGCTGCGAGTGTTATGAGCAGAAATCAGAGCTATAGTTTCAGCGAATGAGACAGGAGAGTTATACTTGAAGCGAGTATGACAAGATAGCTAATATTTTAGCGAGTGAGACAAGGGAGCTATAGTTTCAGCGAATGAGAAAAGAGAGCCAAATTTCCGAGTGAGACAAGGGAGCTATAGTTTCAGCGAATAAGCCAGGAGAGTTATACTTTCAGCGAGTGAGACAAGATAGCTAAAATTTTAGCGAGTGAAACAAGGGATATGAAGTTTCAGCGAGCAAGGTGCTAAACACAGAACAAACGAGTTAACATTAATCAAAAGGATATGAGTGATTATATTTGAGCTCCTCTAGGAAAATAGCTTGAACGGACTAGTACTATAACCAAAACAAGTAAAAGTAAAATATTTTGATTTAATATTTCCAAGCTAATTTTTTCCTTGAATCCAACTTTTGTTTTAAAAAAATTGTAACTAAATAACTATTAATATAAATCCAGGATGCCTTATACGTGAGCAGTCCATTGCAATTTATAGGGAAAATCTTTACCAATAATTGAATGGCGGTCGCTATACAGCCGACATCCAACGTTAAGATAGTTATATCAAAAGTCAAAATTTCAGCCAGAGATTCCAAAAGTAAATCTGCCGATATCAGTAAATCTTATATTTGAAACCAGGGTGCCCTATAAATGAAGAATTTTAATCATGTTAGTTTCGTAATATCGAAACCGGTCTACTGTTGGAATCTCCGACTTTTGATATAATTAACTATTGACTGAAAAATTGCCAAAACTTTTTACGCACCAGAGCATCTATTCAAATGTAAATATAAAATAAAACACGATCTATTTGAATAAAAATTGTATACGGCAATGGCCATAATACGAGCTTCAATTTGGTGAAATGCCCAGCGCCTCGGGGCCACAGAAACGCCGTCCGAAGAGCGTCAGTCAAGGCAATACGTAACAGGCGCCAGTTGGCGGCCGCAATACGTAACTCGAAGCTGTTTTGAATAGAACGCGAGGCGTGAAGCGCCATCTATAAATAGAGAGCGAAAAGTGTCGGAAGTCGACGAAAAGCCGCGTACTTCGGGGTGTTTCTTACGGGGTCAGTCGCGACTATAATTCCCTTTGGGTGATAAAATTTTCGCCGCGTTTACTCAAGCTATTAACGGGGGAGAGCGGAGCGCTATTTTACGGTGCCGGTCACGCCGCCATTTCGTTACGCGGCCCGACAGCGCCATCTAGCAGCCGCGTTGGCAGTTACCCTCCGAATCTTCCTAAAGTCGTCGTTAAAGACGGAAATAAAAAGAAAAACGCGTCCAGCCGTTATTAAATAGAGAGAAGGCTATGGCGGAGTGTATATCGCCATGGAAACGAATAAACTATTTGCAGTGGCGTGATATAGATGGCGCGACGAACGTTAAATTCCGAGCGAGAGATTTTTATTACCGAGAAATTTTGGGACGATTTTCGTCGTTGTCGACGATAACGATTACGCAGTCGTAAAAATTCTAGTTTCCGTTGTTGGGATAATAGCCCGGCCATTTAATAGTTTGAATTCCAAACTAGAGCTCGCATCCACGAAGAAACGATGGAGTTCAACGCCGCCTGGTGGACGGCGAACGAAATTGCGAAATTACCAATGGAAAAGGACTTTCAATTTCGGAGTCTTTTCGAAATAAAAAAGTTTATTTCAAAGTTTAGCGTATAAATGTTTCTAATCAAAAATGAATATCAAATTGCAAATTCTACTTATACAAGGTGAAGTCAATTTGGCTTACTTGTTATTTTAATCAGATTCTATTTTGGTGACATTTTTCAATGTACAGAGTTCGTACAAAATTTCTGGAATTAAATTCCCTGACATTTCCAGGTTTTCCCTGATTAAATTACCAAATTTCCCTGACCATTATTGTAGAATACATTTATGTTTTGAGGTAAAATCTTGAAAAATGTTAATTAAGTATTTTTAATACATCTTTCAAAAATTTGATTGCCGGATTTGTTTAGGGGTCATTTTTAAATTCCCTTTTTTTGGACCATTTTAAATTTCCCTGACTATTCCCTGAACATTGGGAATAATTTTCAAATTCCCTGACTATTCCCTGAACATTGGGAATAATTTTCAAATTCCCTGACTTTCCCCTGACCTTTTGGAAAAATTTTCAAATTCCCTGACTTTTCCAGGTATTCCAGGTCGTGTACGAACCCTGATGTAATTACCACCCTAATTTTCTATACGTTGAAATATGTACATTAAATATATGTAATAAGTGTCTATTTAATGTAAAAGTTAAATTTCAGTGTATATTAATAATAATTAAGGTTGTGATAATAAAATTTCACAAAACAAATATTTAAATTTTAAAAATTTTATTGCCACTAGGTGCCAGACTTAAAATGTAGTATTGACGCGCAATAAAACGTTATTATCGAAAAATAGTTAAGTTTAGTGCGTAATTTATTTTTCCTAAAATTCTACAAATCTTAAATAGTATTCGCATTCGAAAACCTCACGTAGATGGCGCCACAATAAAATACAAAGTTGATCCCCCAAAAGAAAATACGGTAGATTTAAATGAATTCGATGACTAATAAATTAAAAATAAATGGTTTGGTGACACTTACAGGTTGTAGTGAACATCGGCCATGTTGGATCTGTAACTTAGAGATTTCTTGTAGGCCCATTCCGCTTCGGCTTTGCGCCCTCTGGCGCTCAGAATGTTCGCCAGGTTACCATAAGCTGCAAAGGAAAACAAATTATTTTTATTATTATTATTGAAGAAAAGTTCCGTCATCAGTAGGGATGCAACGATACGGGTACCGCCGATATAATATCGATATAATATCGGCTATTCGTGGTCGATATATCGGCGGTAAAATTGGACGATATAGCGGCCGGTCAATATATCGGCTATTCGTGGTCGATATATCGGCGGTAAAATCGTACGATATAGTGGCCGGACGATATATCGGCTATTCGTGTTTGATATATCGGCGGTAATATCGGACGATATAGCGGCCGGTCGATATATCGGCTATTCGTGGTTGATATATCGGCGGTAATATCGGACGATATATCGGCTATTCGTGGTCGATATATCGACGGTAAAATCGGACAAAATAGCGGCCGGCCGATATTAACAAAGTTAACTATCATAACAGTACTGTATATGATAAAATCATTGCAAAAGACGGTTCAGTACACTGTCATACCATTTTATTCTAATTTTTCATGAAAAATGTTTGCAGGAGCATATACGAATATATTTTCATTTTTCGTGATACATATTTTATATCACGAATAGAATATCGTTGTTTTTTATTTGTTTACACTCGTGAGTCGTAACTCCCGGTCTAAGAAAAAGGTATAACCTAGCTTCTGAAGTCAGGCGTACGTGGCGCAGCAAATCAAATAAAATATTATCATTAGTTAGTTAATCGAAAATTTTCTTAATTTAAAATAATTTTCTGAAAATATTTTACTAATACCGGTATCGGCCAATATCGGCTTTTTTACGTGCGGGTTTTTTTAATCTTCACATGAATAATTGTGGAACTTCAATCTAACCTAAATTCCAATGAAAACAGACACCTAACCTAATCTAATCTATTTAACCTAACCTAATCAAAGCCAACTCTGAATTAACACCAGACCCATCCAATTTTTGCGATGGAAATAAACGAAACACTATTTTTGCGATGGAAATAAACGAAACGCTATTTTTGCGATGGAAATAAACGAAACACTATTTTTGCGATGGAAATAAACGAAACGCTATTTTTGCGATGGAAATAACCGCAGCTCTATTTTTGCGATGGAAATAACCGAAGCTCTATTTTTGCGATGGAAATAACCGAAACACTATTTTTGCGATTGAAATAAACAAAACACTATTTTTGCGATTGAAATAAACAAAACACTATTTTTCCGATTGAAATAAACAAAACACTATTTTTCCGATTGAAATAAACAAAACACTATTTTTGCGATGGAAATTCGAACAAATGCTACTACCCCATTACAGGACCTCTGGGGGCCCTGGGTTAATCTAAAAAATATGCCATGGCAAATATGGTATATTTGCAAAAGCACTTGATAAATGAAAAACAAAAGAATGGGCATACAGTTCTATTAGGTTCGACGACGCGTGTATACCTATCAATTACAAATCTTCAAATGGCCATTGTCCCGATAAACTCCTCCATATTGTCTCGTCTCTCGAGGCATGATATAATGTATTGATTCCCAGCCAAGTTCTGTCGGTGTCAGGGGGGTTCAAACTCCATCCATTTACGCGAGCGAGAGAATAGGATGGTATTTGGCGTTCTTGGTTCGACTGCGCGCGGGATTAGAAGGCAAACTAGGCTCGCTTCCCTCAAATCGATTCGGCCCGAAATTTTCAAAGACATCGAGTAGTCCAATAATGGAGTTTGCGCCCTAACCCAACGAAATAACGGTACTATAATTAAAACGCTCTATTGAGCAAACAGCCTCGCTATATAGCGTACGGAGCGGCGAAGGGGCACGCTCCTCTCATAATGGAGCGGCCTCTCGCGAGGAAGTCAAAATGAGCCGAGTGAGTGAGCCGCGTTCTTATTTCGTCGTTAACGGAGCTGGCGAGGTGAGCGTGCGTTTCGTAAAAGTGCCCATTGCTAGTATAAAGGCCGGGGGGAAGGGGAAGGGGTAACTAAGCCCCCGACGGTCGTTTACTTTGTAGATAAAACGGATGGCAGCGAGAGAAGCTGAGCTAAATTATCGAAATTCCTTCAATGGATCAATTTTAATTAGAAACAGGCGTGGTCTCCAAATTGCAGCGATCATTTTGGCGGCTCGCTTTCGCGAAAAGAGAATGAAGATTACCGAACCATCGCTTTAAAAATAAATAAATTAAAAAAGACATTCGGTGGGATTAGGCTCATTTTTTTCACTTCGGCGCTCAATGTAGTAAAAAAGTAACAGTTTGATGTCTATCGAAGGCCGGATGGTGTAACACGTGACTTAATATAGCAACGTCAATAAGCCTTTGAATTTATTAGCTTAGCGGATACACAAATATCTCAGAGAATAGGTTGAACGTATTCCAACACTTCACATAATTATCTGAGCAAGTAGTTTCTTTGGTTTTTTTACAAAGAATCCCGCAAGTTACGTATTTAACACTCTAGCTTATTTCCGCGACTAGCCGTTTTAATTTACATAGAAGAGTCAATAATATTTGGTCCCATTGTAGTTTGACTTACATAGTTCAGATATCAGATTATTTGTATTTACGCTTTGATATTATCAGATCAGTAAATATTGTTCAAATTGAAAACTAGGTATTTTAGCATGAAACTAATTTGAATTCATTGTAATCAGAAGGCGAGCAGATTCCAGATTATCCACAGTTCTCTATTTTATATATTCTACAATTAAATGTCTTTCAAAGATTTAATTACTGTTCACTAAACTGATTCTGGTGGGATGAACAGTTCAGATCAACAAACTAAATATAGTGAGATGATCAGATCAGATCAACAAACTAAATATGGTGAAATGATCAGATCAGATCAACAAACTAAATATGGTGAAATGATCAGATCAGATCAACAAACTAAATATGGTGAAATGATAAGATAAACAAACTTAATATGGTGAAATGATCAGATCAGATAAACAAACTAAATATGGAGAAATGATCAGATCAGATCAACAAACTAAATATGGTGAAATGATCAGATCTACAAACTAAATATAGTGAGATGATCAGATCAGATCAACAAACTAAATATGGTGAAATGATCAGATCAGATCAACAAACTAAATATGGTGAAATGATCAGATCAGATCAACAAACTAAATATGGTGAAATGATCAGATCAGATCAGTTACTTGGAATAATTTATCAGATATACTGTATATTTTGAAAACAGATTGTTGGGTGAGGGAAATAGAAAATATGAACTTGATCTGACTAGCTGACTATCTTCAGATATCTGAAAATTCCACAAGAATGACTCAAAATTGCACCGCAAAAGATAAATTATCTATAGATATTAGAAAGCACGTTTTTCCTTGCGAGCTTGAGTTAATTTCGAGGTGATTGTGACACAAATTTCAATTTTACCAGGTTGTTGACTATATTATACCAATTGACTATAAAATATTAATTTTAGTGTTATTCCGGATTCTGTCATCAACTCGTGAAACAATTTTGAAGTACTCAAATCTTCAATTCTTTTATAGGAAAAATAATATTATATTTCTAAAAATATACGACTTTATAGGACTGTTTTAAAATTATATGATATTATAGGACTATATACTGCTATTTAATTTACTTACTATATGCATTTAAAAACCAAATCTATATTTAGTGAAATAAATCTTTAAAAAAAATAGAAATTATTTAACAATTTTATCACAAAAATATTACTAGTAGCTTACCATGGTAATAATAACAAAAGTATAGACTAGAATGACTTGGTATAGGAATTTATCCTATAGCTAAATCTAGCAATTTAACTGAGTGATGGGATTTGTAATGGGCAAAATATTAAAATTATAGGTTGTTATAGGACTTTTGGGAGATTTTACTAAAATATAGGATGTTATACGACTTTTTGAGGAGCTTGCTAAAATTATAGGAGTTGTAGGTCTTTTTGGGGATTTTGCCAAAAATATAGGATGTTGTAAGTCTTTGGGGATTTTACTAAAAATGTAGGATGTTATAGGTCTTTTGCAAAAAATATAGGATGTTACAGGTCTTTTTGGGGATTTTGCTAAAAATAAAGGATGTTATAGGACATTTTGGGGATTTTGCTATAAATTTAAGATGTTCTAAAACTTTTTGGGGATTTTGCTAAAAATATAGGATGTAATAGGTCTTTTTGGGGATTTTGCCAAAAATATAGGATGTTATAAGACATTTTGGGGATTTTGCTAAAAATTTAGGATGTTATAGAACCTTTTGGGGATTTTGCTAAAAATAAAGGATGTTATAGGACATTCTGGGGATTTTGCTATAAATTTAAGATGTTCTAAAACTTTTTGGGGATTTTGCTAAAAATATAGGATGTTATAGGTCTTTTTGGGGATTTTGCCAAAAATATAGGATGTTATAGGACATTTTGGGGATTTTGCTAAAAACTTAGGATGTTATAGAACCTTTTGGGGATTTTGCTAAAAATAAAGGATGTTATAGGACATTCTGGGGATTTTGCTATAAATATAGGATGTTATAGGTCTTTTTGGGGATTTTGCTAAAAATATAGGATGTTATAGGTCTTTTTGGGGATTTTGCCAAAAATATAGGATGTTATAGGACATTTTGGGGATTTTGCAAAAAATTTAGGATGTTATAGAACCTTTTGGGGATTTTGCTAAAAATAAAGGATGTTATAGGACATTCTGGGGATTTTGCTATAAATTTAAGATGGTCTAAAACTTTTTGGGGATTTTGCTAAAAATATAGGATGTTATAGGTCTTTTTGGGGATTTTGCCAAAAATATAGGATGTTATAGGACATTTTGGGGATTTTGCTAAAAATTTAGGATGTTATAGAACCTTTTGGGGATTTTGCTAAAAATAAAGGATGTTATAGGACATTCTGGGGATTTTGCTATAAATTTAAGATGTTCTAAAACTTTTTGGGGATTTTGCTAAAAATATAGGATGTTATAGGTCTTTTTGGGGATTTTGCCAAAAATATAGGATGTTATAGGACATTTTGGGGATTTTGCTAAAAATTTAGGATGTTATAGAACCTTTTGGGGATTTCGCTAAAAATAAAGGATGTTATAGGACATTCTGGGGATTTTGCTATAAATTTAAGATGTTCTAAAACTTTTTGGGGATTTTGCTAAAAATATAGGATGTTATAGGTCTTTTTGGGGATTTTGCCAAAAATATAGGATGTTATAGGACATTTTGGGGATTTTGCTACAAATTTAGGATGTTATAGAACCTTTTGGGGATTTTGCTAAAAATAAAGGATGTTATAGGACATTCTGGGGATTTTGCTATAAATTTAAGATGTTCAAAAACTTTTTGGGGATTTTGCTAAAAATATAGGATGTTATAGGTCTTTTTGGGGATTTTGCCAAAAATATAGGATGTTATAGGACATTTTGGGGATTTTGCTAAAAATTTAGGATGTTATAGAACCTTTTGGGGATTTTGCTAAAAATATAGGATGTTATAGGACATTCTGGGGATTTTGCTATAAATTTAAGATGTTCTAAAACTTTTTGGGGATTTTGCTAAAAATATAGGATGTTGTAAGTCTTTGGGGATTTTACTAAAAATGTAGGATGTTGTAGGTCTTTTGCAAAAAATATAGGATGTTACAGGACTTTTTATGGATTTTGCTATAAATTTAGGATGTTATAGGACCGTTTTAAAAATATAGGATTTTATAGGAATTATAGGACCTCTGGGGGCCCTGGTAAACGCAATAAATATATAAATAAATTGGGAAAACCACTTTAGTTACCTTTTAGACAGAAGGCCCAAAATGATTTTATTTAATAATTAGTTACCTTTTAGACAGAAGGCCCAAAATGATTTTATTTAATAAACATCCAGATTCCCCTATATGTGAGCAGTCCATTGCAACTTATAGTGAAATTCTTCACCAATTATTGCATGGCGGTCGCTATTCAGCAGACATCTTTACGTTCGGGTTTCCGTTGAAATCCAACGTTAAGATAGTTACATCAAAAGTCAAAATTGTAGCCAGAGATTCCAACAGTAGACCGGTTTCGCCTTTTTGGGGCTCATCGGTACTGTGTAGGAACTTTGGCTTTACTCGGAAATAGGCCGATATCAGAAAAAATAATAAACTGTTGGAATCTCTGGCTAAAAAAAATTGACTTTTGATTTTATTTAATTCGCGAAATTATTAATTTTATTTAATTATTAAACGCGTAAAGCTTGTTTTCCACTGGCGCGCGCAACGACGTGTTTCTCAGCTTTGAAACGTTCAAACATTTTTACGCGCGTAAAGAAAATAAGATTATGACGCGCGCTAGTGGAAAACAAGCTTAAGGAGTTATCCAGAATTTTCACCCAACGTATCTAACTGGGATCGAACGGTAATTTTCGTCTACAAAGAACATTGTTCGAGTGTGAACAGCGGACAGGCATTCCTTAAGAAAAGTAACTATGGGAAGTAATAGATCTTAAAACTGCGCGACTAGTCACAAAAAAGGCGTATAGAAAAAGCAATTGGACTCGGAAGAAAATTCATCTAATTAGGTCTAAATGAGTTCGACATGGCGTATCGAATCCCTCCAAAGAATTTCCTTCCTTTTTTACATTTTTTCTGTCTCCATTCTTTCCGGCAAGATGTAAGAAGAAGAAAAAAAGATGAGATAGAGAAGAAAAAAATTCAATTAAAGCTGTACGAAATGGCATTAGTTTTTTGTCTGAAGATTTTTTTATTTTGCATGCAATGCCTTTTTTGTCCGCGAGAGGGGGTGGGCTTCCCCTTCTTGGCCCTTTCGTCGAACGTTCCTTTCAGTCGGAACCGGGGCACTGCTTTTTTTGGGTCCATTTTCTTGTTCTGCCTTTTTTCCCTCATCAACGCGCGCGTCGCTTTGAACAAAACGAAATTAGTAGATTTAAAGTATTTTAAAACTTCCTAAAAAGACCAACGATTAGAATTGTCGAAATTATTCCGATTTAGAACAATAAATGAGTTGGTCTAGTCGGTTGTATGTAGTGTTTTTGATTTTCCGGAAAAATAAAATGCATTAAAATGCGAAAATATTCCGAAAATCGTAAAAATTAAAAAATTTAATCATAAATTACTTTTTAAGGGTTTTTCATTTTTTTTAAAACGTTTTATCGATATAAAAAGTCTAATAACAGTTACCATACTACAAAAGATTAAGTGTTAAAATGTTTATCATTTTAAAGCTAGTGTAGATGTTTAGTTTTACTTTTAGATTCGAAAAAAATAGGGCGAAAATGCCGCTTTATTTAAATTTGTAAACAATATTAGACTAATCATGGAATTAATTTTTTTTTATTTTCCGGAAAATAAAGGAACATTTTCCGACTTACAACACTAGTTGTTGTATATTTATTGGAATTGCCTTATTTCTAAAAAAAATATATATATATAAATTAAATTTTCAAACTAGAAATATCTTAAGCCAGATCCGTCTCAGATATTTTGATAGATCGAGACCACAATACTTATTTTCGAATCGAAATTCGATATTTTAAGAAGCAGAAAAATTATCCGTATAGTTTTAAACTACAATTATACGCAGTTAGAATCCATTCATTTATGTAGTTTGAAACCACAATTATACGTAGTTTGAATCCGTAGTTATATGTAGTTGAAACCATTATTATACGTAGTTTGAAACGATGAATTTATGTAGTTTGAAACGATGAATTTATGTAGTTTGAAACGATGAATTTATGTAGTTTGAAACGATGAATTTATGTAGTTTGAAACGATGAATTTATGTAGTTTGAAACGATGAATTTTTGTAGTTTGAAACGATGAATTTTTGTAGTTTGAAACGATGAATTTTTGTAGTTTGAAACGATGAATTTTTGGAGTTTGAAACGATGAATTTATGTAGTTTGAAACGATGAATTTATGTAGTTTGAAACGCACAATAACTACTCCCCATAAAAAATATCCCGAACAATAACGACCCCCAACAATAACTACCCCCTCCCAATAAATACCCCGAAGAATAACGATCCCCCACAATAACTGCCCCGAAGATTAACGATCTACCACAACAAATAACCCGAACAATAACGATCCCCCACAATAAATACCCCGAAAAATAACGATCACCCACAATAACTACCCCGAAATATAACGATCCCCCACAATAACGATTCCACAGAATAACCACCCCCAAATATAACGATCCCCCACAATAACGATTCCACAGAATAACTACCCCGAAATATAACGATCCAAAACAATAACGATTCCACAGAATAACTACCCCGAAGATTAACGATCTACCACAACAAATAACCCGAACAATAACGATCCCCCACAATAAATACCCCGTAGAATAACGATCCCCCACAATAACGATTCCACAGAATAACCACCCCGAAATATAACGATCCCCCACAATAACGATTCCACAGAATAACCACCCCGAAATATAACGATCCCCCACAATAACGATTCCACAGAATAACTACCCCGAAATATAACGATCCAAAACAATAACGATTCCACAGAATAACTACCCCGAAGATTAACGATCTACCACAACAAATAACCCGAACAATAACGATCCCCCACAATAAATACCCCGTAGAATAACGATTCCCCACAACAAGTAACCCGAAAAATAACGATCCCCCACAATAAATACCCCGTAGAATAACGATTCCCCACAACAAGTAACCCGAACAATAACGATAACCCCCAATAAATAATTTTCCAAGCACTTCATATTCCCTTTAAGTGAAACAAAGGGAAAAACCCAAAAGTGAAAAGGAAAAGTAGCGCGGGAAAGTCTGAGCCGAGAAATTCGGGCGAATCAAAGCCTAACGACGAGCTTAGACCGTTAGAGAAGAAAGAAGCCACCTTAGCAGCCTTAAAAGGGAAAATCGAAGCTCCAGCTAAAGAAAGAAAATTGGCCCCCCAAAATACTCTTTTGCTTTTATTTATCGGTTGCTCCCAATTGGTGTTTGGGGGAAAGGGGCTTGGGGGAAGGGGGTTGGTTGAAAGGGGTTTGGTCAGCGTCTCATTAGAGAGGGGAGGGCACTCCATTCGGGGGAAAAATAACTGAAATTTAAGCCTCGTTAGACCTCCTCGATACGGGTAAAGATGCTGAAACTGACGTTCGGAATTTTAATGATCATTCGACTGGAAAGTAAAGAGACACAAATCTTTGTCAGAGTAAAAGAAATAATTAAAATTTCGACGTTATGTTTTTGTCGTTCAATTCAAGTAAAAAAAGGAATAATATAGAATAACGCGAAATATGTAAAACTTAGAATATTTATTTGTCAGATTTCGAAGATTTTGGAAAAAAAATGTTTTGTGAAAATACATAGTTTGCACCGAAGGGAGGGGCCTATGGTCTCCAAGGAAACTGGGAGGACGATCAAAAATTAAAACCATTTCGCGCGTAGCTACTAAATAGGTAGCCATTTTGTTGGTAATCTCGTCAAAGCTACAAAACGTATTAGATTTATGCTTTAAAATTTTAAATGGGCCCTAAACAAAGCCAGATAAGATTCTAAGGCCGGGTTATTTAAATAAAATATCAAATTACGACAGAAATATCTAGGAAAAGAAGTTAACAAAGCTTATCAAAGTTAGCCCTTGGCGGTCATCCTTTTTACAATTACCTTCGCTATCGAATAAAATAAACAATTTTCGCTCTTCCTTGGCAGATAACCATTTTTAACGTGCAAATAATTTCTTAATCATTTGAAAATAATTAAAATCCGCAAACAGACGATTGAAACTGTTAACCCTCCCGTTTTACTAAGAAATCTACACCTTCAAAATGGCGGCAAAGAACCGTTCATTCTTGCTCAAATTAAATATTTATTCTTGGTTCTTATATCTATACTTGGAACTGCGTCATTGATGACGTAGGGATGCAAACTATTTATTACTTCAATATTACGTTTAGTTAAATTTGAAAAATATACCAACTTGTTTAAAATGAATCGTTTAGACATGTCTAAAGATAATTTGGGTGCGTCGCGTACACCACTTCACCAATTAATTTATATATTTCCGTAATTGGATATAACATCACTTACAAAAAATGGCGTTATCTCACTGACAATTTCTTGTAAGCGATCAAAAAGGTGCGAAATATTTAAATCTCTAGGATCCCGCTGAAATATCATCGATAAAAATGGAATTTTCACATAAATAATAAGATTAAATTAAAACGAAAATTTTAAAAATAGGAAGCAATGCTAAACAAAATTAAATGTTTTAATTAAAAGTATTACATTGCTAAGGGACTATTTCGTAAATTAACCTTGACAAAAAGGAGATAAATCTCTATTTTAATGTAGAGGAAAAATTGGGACTTCAGATATTCTAGGGATCTGAAATATTAATTTAAGACGAAGTACTTTCAAAAATTTGGAGAAATCACTTTGATGGTACCATTAAATTGATACACCCTGTACTAGGACTATCGAAAAACCATGCAGTGTTTACGTATCTTTTTTTGGTCGAAATATTGGGTTTTCTAAAGATCACTTTTGTAGCAATCAGGAATAAGAATGAACAAAATATCGGAGGCTATTAAGGTTTCGAACGTTTACTTCTGTTTTAATACAACGAGAGTATAAAAATGGTCAAAGTAAATAATATTTCAATTTAAAAATCATAAAAATAACGAACTCTTGTTTGGCGAGTAGCTCTTTGGCTTTTAAGAACCTTTATGGAGAAACCGATTCGATGATGAAACCACAATATTTGCAGAAAATCTTTATGAATCGGAAATTTTATTGGAAAAATGGGAAATCGAGGAACATATTCTAGGAAAATAAAGCAAACGAAATTGAAAAAATTGCCTAGTATTATCTAAACCTTAAAGGCAGAACAAGGAAAATAACCGGCTAGTGTTATATAAATATTAAAGACAGAACATGGATAATAACAGGCTAGTATCATCTAAACATTAAAAACAGAACAAGGAAAATAACCGGCTAGTGTTATATACATATTAAAGACAGAACATGGATAATAACAGGCTAGTATCATCTAAACATTAAAGGCAGAACAAGGAAAATAATAGACTAAAATTATCTAAACATTAAATGCAGAACAAGGGAAATAGTAGGTAGAATTATCTAACCACTAAACGCAGATCAAGGAAAATAAGAGGCTAGCATTATCTAAACACTAAACGCAGAACAAGGAAAATAACAGCCTACTATCATTTAAACATTAAACGCAGAAAAAAAGGAAAATAACAGGCTAGTATTATCTAAATACTAAACTTAGCACAAGGAAAATAACAGGCTAGTATTATCTAAACATTTAAGGCAGAACAAAGAAAATAATCGACTAGAATTATGTAAACATACGCAGAACAAGGGAAATAATAGGCTAACATTATCTAAACAATAAACGCATAATGTGTTCAAGGAAAATAATAGCCTAGTATTATCTAAACATTAAACGCAGAACAACAAAAATAATAAACTAGTACTATCTAAACATTTGACACAGACTTTTATCGTCGTGTACCCTGCTTTAACACGAAAGGTATTAGGGCATGAACGCGGAACAACGAATTAAGAAAAGTACTAGAAGGTAAGCAAGCGTGTAAATTTAATGTAGTAGGTGGCGCCATCTGTTATCAGTCTTTTAAACAAGAATTTGGTTTTTAACGGGAAATCAAGAAATAATTTGAAAAAATATAAGAAACATTTATAGCCAAATGGAAAAATAGGAAGTGTTAGAGCTAAAAATAGTCATTATTCTCGAGCATAAATAATTACGTTCTGTGAAAATAATTTAATCAAAGTTGGAAGAAAGTTGATTCGATCTCCTTAATCAAAACCTATTTTCTGCAGAAATAAAGCTAAATTAATGGACCGTAAGAAAATCTCGGACAGGATAAATAAAAAATTCGACTAGCCAAACACGATTTCTCAATAATTTTAACGCTACGCCAAACTATTAATCATTCAACCAAATCTAAAAATTAGACGAAAATTCAATGAACCGTTCTAAACCGGTGATTCTTCATGGCGAGACCTAAAAAACATCTACGATTTCGACCGCTGAGGGGACACCCGTACCCTACCCACAAATTTCCTATTCACACTATAGAAATACGGCCATTGTCGCCATAGGCCGTCGCTATTTTTTTTTAATAAAAAATGAATCAACCGATTTTTTTTTTATTTTCAAATATTAAATTACTTTCTTTTCTGTTTTTTTAACGGATATTTCACTTTGGCCAGTTAGCTTATCATGAATTAAATGAATCCTTAATTAAATTTAATTACTATTAAATATTCAATTTGCTAAGATTATATATTTATTTTAATTGTTTAAGAACCTAATTCTTTACATTCTTTATTCTTCCATTTAAATACATTGTGTTTAAAATCATAATTTAAATCAAAATGAATTAAATAATACATGTAAAATCATTATCTGATCAATAGATGGCCTTAGACCAAAATCCCGTACACTTCGTCTGAAATCGCAAAATCTTTTAACTCTCGCTATGGTAAATTTGCATTGAAATTCCAAAATCACTTCAAAAAGTAATGATAAAATCGCCAAAATCTCTACGAAATCCCGAAATCCCGTACAAAATAATGGCAAGTGTCCGACCCCTCGCTTCGACCTCTTCCGTTTTTAAATACGCAATTTTCAAATAGGAGCATCCACAGATAAACAACTAAAAATTAGACGTTTTCTGTCTAATATCGTTAGTCCTAAAAACCTTTTAAAACAAGGTTGACATGACCTTTGGAATTACGAATGACGGTGGTTGGGGAACTTAAAGCAAGTGTCAGCTCTAGGTGAAGTAGCTCTTTTTTCAACAGATGTCGCTAGCGTCGAAATCAAAACAAGATGCTAAAGCTACATTTTGAGTTTTTTGACCCAAAAGGCGGGACATAAAAGTATGCTTCGCGTTGATTGGCTAGTTTGTAAATTTGTCAATAACTTCAATTATAGTAATTGTTTACAATATATTTTATATGGGATATATAAATTAGGTTAAAGTTCACTAAGCAGAGTAAAAGGGGTCTAAATATAATAATCTATAATGGCTCTCTGACGACGTTATTGTTTCGCTATTTTGAATTTTAGCTTCCTTGGCCATTAATAGATGGCTCCACGCTCTCCACGAAAGTCGCTTTTTTTCGAAGATTCGGATAGATTCATGGCCATCTCTAATAACAGGGGCCTTTTCATAATACAGGTGGCAATGATAGAGCCGACAGTTGCTTTAAGTCACGGTGTTACTTGAAATTCAATTTTTAAGTTGGAAAATAATTTTATGAAAACACTATTTTTTTTCTAAGCGCTTTCAAGCTCTTAGAGGTTAACGGTAATAGTGAGTGTAGGGAGCTGTTGGCTCGCGTGGCATGAAGGGCTTGGCACCACCCGGCCACCTGAAATAACGGCTTTAAAAGTCGCCTGATGACTTAGGCCTAAGGTGGTGCCTTGGGTATTAATTAGCTTAGCTGATTTTTATTATTATCAGCTTTACTAAAAAAATTTAACTTAATTTAAATGTTTACAATGCTTTTTGGTATGTTTTGGATAAAAACGATTATAACCTTGTATTATATTAATTACTTTAATTTTAAATACAACGAATTGAACGATCCATTTAATGCTTAAGATACATGAAAATGACCAAAGTTCAAAGGTGAACGTTCTACGGGTCGTACACTATCAAAAATCATCCACGCATTTTTGTCAAAATGCAAAATCCGAGATTTGCCGACGATATACGAAAGCCATAAAAAGAATTGCAAAAATCTTGAAGTGTCCGACTGCTCGTAAACGTTAGCGCCGTTTCGTAAACGATCGTTTATTTTAACGGTCGTTGGAACTGTAGTGCGAACAAGACATCTCCTAAAGATGGCACACTACGCGTCGTCGAGAGTTGGAAGTCCACCAGGATCGTCTATCCGTGAATGACTAATATTCTTGATACGATTTGGGCGCGCTCTAGCGACGAGACCAAATACTAGACAACGACGGTACTAGAACTCAAAAGAGGGGATGGAAACGGAAAATTTGGCAGGACATCCGAAGGGCCGCCAAAGTCTCTTTATTTAAATTCGGAGATAGTCCCGAGAAAGTGGGAGAATAGACAAAAGTTCACGGTTCGGCGATCAGGACTATTTTTCATCTGCCGCTTCTTGCCCAACCGTAACTACATAATATTTCAAAAAACGAAATGAACGATTATTCTTTGGCAGAAAAGTTTTTGCCCATTTCGGAAGAAAAGAAAAGTCGCTTCCATCGTCCGAAGAAAGGACCCCATGGCTGGGCATGATCGACTCATTTTAGAGTCACTCAAGAGGAGTAATGATTTAATATCCTTATTTAATTTGTTAATGAGTGTGTTCATCGAGTATAAAAAGAGAACTGATATAAGACATAAGGGGTTAAACTTAGAAATGCTCGCTTTGCTCAGAAAAACATTTGCTCAAATTAATTAATGAGGAAATTAGGTAATTAACAAATTGTTATCTTAAGACCCTCAGCGGGAGAGGAATGAGCTAAACTTATCACCATATAATGAGCAGATATGAGATAGTTTATTAACTTAGCCGGTTTGGAGCGAGTTGATCTCGTATTTCGTAAAAAAGAAAAAGGACCGCTATTTACCCAAAACTCGGCACGTTAGACTCATTTTCGAGCGACTCAAGAGAAGGAAAGATTTAATATCCTTATTTAATTGTTAATGAGTGTGTTCATCGGGTATAAAAAGAGTACTGATATTAGCGTAAGGGGTTAAACATCGAAACGATCGCTTTGCTCAAAAAAATATTGATCAACTTAATCAATGAGCAAATTAGCTAATTAGAAAATCGTTATCATAAAACTCTCAACGAGGAAAGGGATGAGATAGAATAATAACCGTATTTAGAGTACCCGGTTTGGAGCAGAGCCAATGTTAAGCGATCACGAGCGGCTGGCGAGTTGAGCTCGTATTTCGCAAAAACGCCCAGCTCTACTATCTTCTTCCGTTCTTTTTCGCTGACTTTTATCCCCGCCCATTAATATCTCCTTCTTTCATTTTAAAATTCATGAAAATATTTCATCGTCCCCTTTAGAGGGACATAGAGAGAACGTCGGTAGTTCCAGTAGTGGCCGCTTGATGGGGTGACTCACGAGCGAGCGTTTGAATCTTAATACAGGTCGTTAGGTAAACTCAAAATAATTATATTATCATTTATTTTCAAGAAAATTCAAGGAGGATTTAGCCGTGATTAATTTCGCGTCAAAAACCAGAGCGCCGGAAATTTCTCAAATCTTCGCCAGTTCTCCTTCACTTAATCTCCTTCTCCTCTTCAGAGTCATCTAGCGCCCGGGAAAAAAAGTAGGGTGACGTTACCGCCATCTATGTTCGCGGTTTCGAGAATTTTCTTTGCCTCCACCAAGACAAAATGCCAACCACAGAGATTACTTTTAAAAAACAGATTTTGCCGGTGGAAAGAGGCATTAAAATTGAAGTATCACTTAAAAAACAGAACTAAAAATAAAATTTAATTTACCGAACTTTTCACAAATTTTTTTTTAAATCGGCTTTTTATACAGGGTGTTTCAAAAAGTTACGCAAAACGTTTAAGGAGTTGTAGGGGGTGAGTTGAGAAGTGTGCCTGTTTATTCCTCATTTTCCTACGATGAGATAAAAGAGCGCCAGAGTGCTTCAAGGTATGGCCTACTAGCCCCTGGAAGTAGGCTGCAACAAGCGCAAAACCAAGCAGCAGGGAAACGCGAACATTAAGGTTTGGGTTCGTGTGATAGGTAAAAAAGGACTTTGTAAAGAAATCGAGGTAACCAGCGTAAAAAAGTAAACTTAAACAGTATTTAAAGTCGTGATGGACCGCGATATCTCATCACTTTCAAGAAATTAACTTCAAACATTTATTGTAACTTAAACAAAATACACATTTCCCTACTTTGTTTTTCTGGGTTTAATTAATCTCATTGCACATTTCTTATTTACTCGTTGGTTTTTTGGTATTTATCTCGATTACCACGCATTCTCAAATTCATCGTACCCCTGAAATCGCATTTCCCTGCTGCTTGGTTTCGTGCTTGTTGCAGCCTACATCCAGGAGCTAGTAGGCCTGAGGTTATATTCCCTTTAAAATAGCTGGAATTTCCACGCGGGGAATCTTACACGCTACTAAACCGAAAAGAGAAGCTAAGCCTCATCATGAAAAACGTCAAAACTCGCCGCGTAGCAACGGAAAGTCAAATAGGTTACCTTTGGGCGGGTTGATGTCAATTCCCGAACGGTACAGACTTTCTTCGCTGTTCCAATCTTCGTTCCGTTTGATAGTTCTGGCACTGAGGGCCGCCCCGGCCAACAAGAAGGCCACGGCCAGCGCCTTTCGCTTCCAGTTCGACACGGATTCGGCGGCACTAAAAGTCGAGCCGTCGTTGGACAGCGTCGTATCGCGCGGGCTCTGCTTCCGGTACAACTGCTCGGCTCCCAGGGCGACCAGGAGACAATAGCCCATGCTGGGGATGTAGAGGACGCGTTCGGCCACCACGAAGCCCACGTAGAAGAAGAGGTTGGTCGCCGGCACGAAAGGCAAGAGCATCAAGGCCAGCGAGAGGAATAAGGCGTCCGTGTGTCCGCAGCAGCCACCGTAGTTCGAAGCCGACGACGGCCAATGGCTGGACCTCGACGAGCCGCTGCGCAACGTCCACGAGAAAGGCGACCACGGCGAGGCGTTCGGGGACAGCGCCCACGACCACAGCGCGCGACTGACGCTCTTGCTGGCGGACGCGGACGACGCGCCCGCGTTGCCGGAGTTCGTCATCACGTTTCTGTACTCGTCTCCGCTATTGAAAGAAGCGAAAGCTACAACGCCTCCGTTGACGCGCTGATGCTGACCTTGACTAGCGCCGCAATTATTATTTAACTGCGCCGATTGGTTCGACGAGTTCGCCGACGTCAGCCCGACCAGGGACTGTTTCTTGCCGTACCGCACCGAACCGTTACAATGTTGAAGATTCGTCGTCATCTTAGACTGTCCGTAACCTAGGCACGACGTACAATTACTCGAGGACTGGTAAGCGGAAGGATTGGTGGTGGTGGCCGCTAGGGAACTTCCGTTTCCGACGTCACCTTGTTGACGGTAGGCGAAGGCACTGGGGGATACGTGACTCGAGTACGAAGCGGCGGAAGAATGGTGGTAGCCCGTGTCGCGTCTGGCTTGCAATTGTCTGAGCAGGCGGAGGACGGCGTACCACAGGCCGGCGTAGAAGCACAAGGAGGCCGCGTTGCGCGGGTCCGTCAGCGACGTGACCAGCGGGATGGACTCCATCGACCAGTCGAAGCTGAGCCATCGAGGGTAAAGCAGTAACCAGAAATTGTAAGCGGGGAGGAAGAGGAAGGTCAGCGTCCTGGTTAACGCGCTTTCACTGTCCGCGGCCGGGTTGTCCGCCGGCGCGAAGTCCGGAGGTTTAGAACCCATTAAATGAAGACGGGCTCCGACTAGTAACACCGCGGCTCCAAGCAGATGCAGTAAGCCTTCTCGCAGCCCTTGGTAACGCTTCTGCAAACGGAAACACGCATTAGACAAATATCTATCCAGGGTTCGTACAAAAGTTTTGCATTTCAAATCTCTGACTTATCCGGGTTATCCCCGATTAATTTTTGGCAATATCCCTGACCTTTTTCGTAATATTCCTGCTAATTTTAAATATTTCATGTTTTCATAGGTAAAAATACAAAGTGAAACAATATTTTTTTAAATATCACTAACTGAATTATACAGTGTGTTTCAAAAGGTAATGCAAAACTTTTAAGGAGTTGTAAAGGGTGAATTGAGAAGTATGCCTGTTTTTTTAACATTTTCTTACGATGAGTTAAAAGAGCGCCAGAGAGCTTCAGAGTGTGGCCTACTAGCCCCTGGAAGTGGGCTGCAAAACCAAGCAGCAGGGACTTTAAATACTGTTTAAGTTTACTGTTTTACGCTGGTTACCTCGATTTGTTTACAAAATCCTTTTTTACCTATCACACGAGGCCAAACCTTAATGTTTGCATTGCCCTGCTGCTTGGTTTTGTTGCAGCCTACTTCCAGGGGCTAGTAGGCCACACTTTGAAGCTCTCTGGCGCTCTTTTAACTCATCGTAGGAAAATGGGGAAAAAACCGGCATACTTCTCAACTCACCTGACCTTTTTCACCAAATTGGAAATCCTTAAATTATCTTTGACCTTTTTCATTAAAATTGGAAATTCCTGACTTCTTACGATATTATTAAAATCCCAGACTTATCCCTGACCTTTTTCACCAAATTGGAAATCCCTAACTTATCCCTGACCTTTCTCACCAAATTGGAAATCCCAAACTTATCCCTGACCTTTTTCACCAAATTGGAAATCCCTGACTTCTTACGATATTATTAAAATCCCAGACTTATCCCTGACCTTTCTCACCAAATTGGAAATCCCTAACTTATCCCTGACCTTTCTCACCAAATTGGAAATCCCTAACTTATCCCTGACCTTTCTCACCAAATTGGAAATCCCTAACTTATCCCTGACCTTTCTCACCAAATTGGAAATCCCAAACTTATCCCTGACCTTTTTCACCAAATTGGAAATCCCTGACTTCTTACGATATTATTAAAATCCCAGACTTATCCCTGACCTTTTTCACCAAATTGGAAATCCCTAACTTATCCCTGACCTTTTTCACCAAATTGGAAATCCCTGACTTCTTACGATATTATTAAAATCCCAGACTTATCCCTGACCTTTTTCACCAAATTGAAAATCCCTAACTTATCCTGACCTTTTTCACCAAATTGGAAATCCCTAACTTATCCCTGACCTTTTTCACCAAATTGGAAATCCCTGACTTATCCAGGATATCCAGGTTCCGTACGAACGCTGTAAATCTAAACGGGTGTTAGAAGGAACTTACATCCATAGGAAGCGCCAAAAGGTCCTTGGGGGCGAGGCGATGCTGAACGAAGGCGTCGTAAAGCGCGCAAACTGTGAGCACGGTGATGCCGTGTTCTTTGGTGAGCATGGAGCAGGCGGCCCACGCCAGCGAAGCGTATAAATAGATCCATCTCTTCGTCGTACTCTTCATATTGCTGCTGCTGGTGCTGTTCGAGGACGGCTGCTGATCCGAGTTGGCGCCACCGCCCATCAACCAACTCCACCAAGACGCCCCGCCACCGCCCACGTCCACCAGGTCTTTGTCCTAACAACGAAATTACAAACACTTACGGACCAAATACAAGACCCTTACAAAAATTACGATTAGGGACTTTTTAAAGGGAGTATGAAGTTGGACATTTGATTATGAATTATTTCTTCCGACATTGCAATCCACAAATATCAAACACTTCATATTCCCTTTAAACAGACTTATAAACGGACATCGAAATAGGATTGTAAACGGAAAGATCTACAAAACTACAATAGTTTTTGGAACTTATGTCGATGGTTTGGGTAAAATAAATAATTAATCTCTAACGAAAGGTACTAGGCTAGGCACAACAGAATAGATCTAAGTGGTGGAGTGTTTAGCAGTTTCGTATCGCCGCAAAATGTGCCGGGTTCGATCCTAGCTTGTGGCCCTGGGTTCAAACTCAAAACCACTCCTTTCCAATGGTTAAAGGGGTTTAAACCCGTGCTCTTCGGTTTGCCCTTCAATAAAAACTTGTTGGGGTTAACGGTAATAGTATGTATAGGGAGCTGTTGGCTCGCGTGGCATGAAGGGCGTGCCACCACCCTCCTACGCATTGTAACCCGGCCACCTGGATTAATGGCTTTAAAAGTCGCTAGATGACTTGGGCCTAAGGTGGTGCCTCGGGTATTAGCCTAACATATTTTTATTCTTAATTTGAGTATGTATATGTAAGAGAAAAGACTGACCTCCGGTTTGTCCCTGTATTTGCAGTACGTCATGTAGGACAACATGGCCATAAGGAAGAAGAAGCAGGCTCCCACGTCTGCCCTTCCGACGACGCCCGCCACGGCCTCCGTGTGGATGGGGTGCACGGCGAAGAGCAAGCCCGCCACGTACGTCGGGAAAGGCCTAAGCAACATAATCATTTCATTATTGCTCGGTACATTGAAAATTTATGTCTACTCTCGGGTAAAGCGGGGCACACGACGAACAAATGCGTTATTTTAGACGACTAAATCACTTAATCAGGGTTGCCACGGTACCTGGAAAACGTGGAATTCCTGGAAAAGTTAGGGAATGTGAATATGGGTCTAAAAATCAGGGAAATGTCCGGGAATTTGATTATGGGTTTAAAAATCAGGGAAAAGTCGGGGAATTTTAAGAATTAGTGTAAAAATCAGGGAAAAGTCAGGGAATTTTAAGAATTAGTCTAAAAATCACGGAAAAGTCGGGGAATTTTAAGAATTAGTCTAAAAATCAGGGAAAAGTCAGGGAATTTTAAGAATTAGTCTAAAAATCAGGGAAAAGTCGGGGAATTTTAAGAATTAGTCTAAAAATCAGGGAAAAGTCAGGGAATTTTAAGAATTAATCTAAAAATCAGGTAAAAGTCAGGGAATTTTAAGAATTAGTCTAAAAATCAGGTATATGTCCGGGAATTTGAATATGGGTCTAAAAATCAGGTATATGTCCGGGAATTTGAATATGGGTCTAAAAATCAGGGAAATGTTATTGGGTCGTCGTGTACTCTACTTCACAAAGATAACCAGGCGTGAGGAGTAACGAATACGGTCTAATTACCTGTGTATAAAGACAAGCGAGGCGAAGTGCGTGAAGAGAGCAGCCACGGCAGCGTGCAAGAAGACGTTGACCAGATGGTATCCCCAAGGGTCCAGGCCAGCCGCCAAGTAGTTTAGGCGAAAGGAGAGCACGCACAGTGGCCTGTAGGATTTGTGCGATCCGCTGTGCGTCAGAGGGGTGCCCCAGAAATCGTTTCGGAACAGCGAGGATAGTGGCGTACTGGGCAGCAAATCTTGGTTTGTCTTGATGGCCCGGCTGCAAATTGGACGAAACGGAGCGCATTAGACGTTTGTTGTTAAATAAAGGTTTAGTTTTTAGATAAAAGAGGGCACTACGCGACATTAGTGGACCATGTCGTCTAACATTTATTTTTGTAAACAAGGTGGCTTCAAGGCAAATAAAACCAGGGCTCCGTAGTAATAAGTAATAGTAAATAACGTTATGGTATAAAATGGTAAAAGTGGTAAATATTAGTAAATAACGTGATGGTATAAAATGGGAAAAGTGGTAAATATTAGTAAATAACGTGATGGTATAAAATGGGAAAAGTGGTAAATATTAGTAAATAACGTGATGGTATAAAATAGTAAAAGTGGTAAATAATAGAAAATAACGTTATGGTATAAAATGGGAAAAGTGGTAAATAATAGATTATAACGTTATGGTATAAAATAGTAAAAGTGGTAAATAATAGAAAATAACGTTATGGTATAAAATGGTAAATAATAGTAAATGGCGTTATGGTATAAAATGGTAAAAGTGGTAAATATTAGTAAATAACGTTATGGTATAAAATGGTAAATAATAGTAAATAATTTTATGGTATAAAATGGTAAAAGTGGTAAATAATAGTAAATAACTTTATGGTATAAAATGGTAAAAGTGGTAAATAATAGATAATAACGTTATGGTATAAAATGGGAAAAGTGGTAAATAATAGTAAATGACGTTATGGTATAAAATGGTAAAAGTGGTAAATAATAGTAAATGACGTTATGGTATAAAATGGTAAAAGTGGTAAATAATAGTAAATAACGTTATGGTATAAAATGGTAAAAGTGGTAAATAATAGTAAATAACGTTATGGTATAAAATGGGAAAAGTGGTAAATAATGTTTGATAATGGTAAATAATAAATTTCCATTATTTAAAAAACATTTATGGAGGTTAAACGTTTAAGATTTAGAACAGGCTTGTAGAGTAATGAAAATAGAGTTTATGATTTTCTCAAGTTGATATTTTCTTGATTTCACATATTATTATATCATATAAACCAATAGTTACAGATATAAACCATTATTTACCAGTGGTATGCATAATATTAAAAAAAGTGCAACATTGAATGAAACGTATCAGACCAAGGCATCAGGTAAGTATTAACTCTCAATGAGTTTTAGCTCACCCTCTTGTACAAGTGAACAATGTACACAATAAAACTACGCTTTTATAATAAACATGAGCATCAACCAGCCTTCCAGCCAGCCACTCTTGGCAAGGACATAACTTTTTATCTCAAAAGTAAAAAATAGTTGTTGCGTTATGATAATATTTACTGTTTATCAAACTTTTAGATGTCTATTAATATTCCTATATTTTATAGAAAGATTTATAAATATAAAAACTAATAAAATTGCAGGTTTTTTTCAATGTCTATAGAAACATGAGCCTAATTTCTATAGAATATGTTAAAGCATTTTCTATAGGACTCCGAGAGTCGGATTACATTTCGTTAGAAAATGTTTGTAAGGGTTTTTCGTTCAAAAGAGTATAAAGTTAAATATGGTCTCTTTAAATATAAAAAAATATAAAATTGCCGTCATTTTCCAAGAGTGAGACAAATCATAAAAACCATTTATAATTTTCTATACACGTACAATACATGGGATTAAAAAAATAGCGTTTTTTGGCACGAATGAAAAAAAAAGGCAAAAGGATGGCAGAGCGATTTAAGGGCAAAAGTGAAGTATCGCTACCCCCACAAACAAGCAAATAAGGGCCTTGTTAAAAAAAGGGATAAAAACAGGCATCGTACATCAAAATAGCGCGGATTTGTTCGGGAAAAGCGACCAAAATCCGAGCAGCTGGTTGAGAAAGCATTTTTCTAAAGAGAGTTTTCCCACGCACAGAAAGAAGCTAGTATATTGCGAAAATATTTCAACTCAGATTTTGCGGAAACATTTTAAAGTAAATTTCTATTATTTTAAAGAATTATTCGTCATTATCGAATTAATATTGACAATTATTTTGTGATTTGGTTATTTAATTGTAATAAAAAGCTAGGCTTAAGTCATCAAACGACATTTAAAGCCATTAATTCAGGTAGTTGGGTTACAATGCGTAGGAGGCAAGCTCTTCTTGCCAAGCGAACTAACAACACGGAAGTTGTTGTTCTGGGAGGCAAAGGTGCTAGCCACTCCGCCACCCCAGTACCAGAAAAAATGTAAGTACGCTTAAGGTAAGTCTACCTCTCTAATAGAAGTGAAGAGAAGCACATTGTGAAATACTAAATGAAAAGAGACTTAAAACCGTTTTAAGTCTCTTTTCATTTACCTCTCTAATAGTAAATTCCAAAAAAAAATTACATTTTAATAACTGAAGCTCTTGTTAAAAAAAATCCAGTAAACGCAAAAGGGTATTTTAATGTAATGGTCAGATACGATATATTTGCATTGAAAATTAGCTTGATTTAGCAATTTTGCTGCAAAACATGTTTTTGTATAATTTAAGATACAAAACGTGGTAGCTACTCAAATACGTCTAAATACACGATTTTGATTTAAATCAATTAACACGCAATTTCACAAAGATAACTTAATAACTGCTTCATCAAAAAAGTATTTGATTTAAATTTTTATTGCTTTTAATAGAATTTTATAATTTTTCTAAGGTTTTATGCCTGTTTTTCTTGACAAAAAATTTTAATAATAATTTGATTGCAGTGGTAACGTAAACTAAATTTTAAATTAATCTTTATTATATTGAATTAATAATTAATAATGAAATTTAATTGCATTTTCTCTTAATTGAAATTTTTAAAGAACCTATTTTTGTACATTATCATAAATACATTAATAATATAATTAATATAATACGTGATTTAAGTCCATGATTTTTAAAAAATATCTTGATTTAAATCACTAATTTAAATGAAATGGATTTAAATCAGACAACCTTGAATTAATTGCAATAATTCTCAAAAGTACATATATGAAGTTACTACATATTTGCCCTAGCCTCGCGATAAATAACACTAATATCACCTGATACTAAAGATAACGGAAAACACAAAGGGTTATAACCACGGCGGCGATTCCAAGAAAGGTAACAGTTTCGCCGTACACGGGGGACTATATAGCTAGAAGAGTGATTGTTTGCGAGAAGAATAACTCTTTTAGAAAAACAAAAAAGGAACATTAAAGAGGGGGGGGGGGGGGCTAAGCTGGGTCCACGTTTAATTTTGGGCAAAAGGGGATCAAGGAAGAGCAAAAGAAAGTGGAGGAATATCTTGAGCGATGGCCCGCCCGTTCTAACACGTTGCCATAAAACATTACTCTCTCAGGGACGACTCTTAACGCCGGCCGCCAAGTCAGCTTCGAAAACGTCCGCGTTAAGACTTTGCTAGCTACGTGGATGGGTAGCACCACCCTCCGGTGACCTTTGATTAGTAAGCAATTTAGGGTAAAGATAAATGCATCTAGATATTGGAACGACAGGCCAAACAAGCCATCAACAATCCACACTCAAACCAAACCAGGTAAACTAACTTTGACATTCACTTTATAAACGTATTTTTTCACCTTATTGCTAGTTTTAATTTTTCAAAAAACCCACTTCGACGCAAAAATTTCTGTAAGGCCTAACACAAGATTTTCGCGTCGTCCCACTAGTATACGGAACGTTAGGCCTAACAAAAGGTTTTCGCGTCGTCGCCAAAATCTCCGTTAGGCCTAACAAAAGGTTTTCGCGTCGTCACCAAAATATCCGTTAGGCCTAACAAAAGGTTTTCGCGTCGTCGCCAAAATCTCCGTTAGACCTAACAAAATGTTTTCGCATCGTCCCAATAGTCTACATTAGGCCTAACAAAAGGTTTTCGCGTCGTCGCCAAAATCTCCGTTAGGCCTAACAAAAGGTTTTCGTAACGTCGCCAAAATCTCCTTTAGGCCTAACAAAAGGTTTTCGTAACGTCGCCAAAATCTCCTTTAAGCCTAACAAAAGGTTTTCGTAACGTCGCCAAAATCTCCGTTAGGCCTAACAAAAGGTTTTCGCATCGTCCCAATAGTCTACATTAGGCCTAACAAAAGGTTTTCGCGTCGTTGCCAAAATCTCCGTTAGGCCTAACAAAAGGTTTTCGTAACGTCGCGTCGCCAAAATCTCCGTCAGGCCTAACCAAAGGTTTTCGCGTCGTCCCAATAGTCTACATTAGGCCTAACACAAAAGTTCTCAATTAAAAAAATTCGATACTAAATTGTCTTCAGTGGCTGAGGTAAGAATTTTAGTCTTCATAGACGAAGTTTAAAGCGCCTTTAAAAAAAAAACGTTGAAAGATTGACCGATTTGTTACCCGAAGAAATGGCGTTGCATTACCTAGACGATTTGGAAGGCCGATTTCCAATGCCAGTGGTGTATACGAAATGCCTTTCAAATCTACGTTGTCCCGGAATATTTGACATCGGGGGCCTCTTAAAGTGGAGGCCGGCGTGTACCGATCAAGAGGAAGAATTAGGGTAGCCTAGGTCTCCCTGGTAACGCTCCAATTGACCTCGACAGGGAATGCCTACGCCTATTTGGAGCGACGAGACACCAGGGCATTATTAAAGCTCCAGTTTAATCAAAACCCTCCGCGCGCCGATCATATACTTCCCAGCAAAGGCCGCTACCGCGTTTATTAGAAAACTTTTCCGAGACGGGACAAAGCGACGTGCCTCCGCGCGTCATTGTCGTAACTACAAATTGTTCGCTTTCTACAGGTTTCATCTAGGTTATCACTGACAATTGTTTTCTAATATCCCTGATTTTTCCAGTTATTTCTGACCCATGTTTCCCAATATCTTTGATTTTTCCAGTTATTTCTGACCCATGTTTCCCAATATCTTTGATTTTTCCAGTTATTTCTGACCCATGTTTCCCAATATCTTTGATTTTTCCAGTTATTTCTAACCCATGTTTCCCAATATCTTTGATTTTTCCAGTTATTTTTGACCCATGTTTCCCAATATCTTTGATTTTTCCAGTCATTTTTGACCCATGTTTCCCAATATCTTTGATTTTTCCAGTCATTTCTGACCTATGTTAGGCAAATATCCTTGATTTTTCCAGTTTTCTCTGACTCACGTTTCCTAATATCCTTGATTTTTCCAGGTTTTCCCTAATCGTGGTTTTGCCAATATCCCTGACTTTTCAGGTTATCCCGGACAATTTACAACGTGTAACAACCAAAAAATTAAAATGATCTGGTTAATATTAAAATAACTTAATTTGATTTTATTGGTCTTAAACATAATTTATTTTCAAAATGTTTCAATATAAAGTGTATAAATTCCAATATAAAACGAGCCAACAATTTTTTTCAATTAATATTAACGTAAACAATAGATTCATTAGGCAAATTTTCAAAAAACCCGGAACACAAAAACGGTTTTACAATTGAAATTTCATTTTTATTTTCAAATATTGTTTTACTTTAAAAATATTATATTTTTGTTGAAAGTTATTTTATAATTTTGAATTGTAAAACAATTTTTGCGATCTGAATTTAGTCTTCCTATTATCTAAAATTGTCAAACGCAAAACGAAGCTACCTAAAGAAATGAAGTGACAAATTATTTCAATGACAAAATGTCCGATTTCCACCATACCAATTCCATTGAAGGTTTTCGAGTATGCTCTACAACTTGCTTATTGAAACTTTTCGTCTACCACGTAGTGTTCAAAAACTAACACTTCTAAAACCCGTGATTTTTCTGAAATTCACAAATAACAACGATCGCCACCAAGGGAGTACATACTGAAAATTTCACATTTCTAGAAGGTATAGTTTTTGAGAAAAATGCCTGGGCCGATCAAATACAGACACCCTGCATTTTGGAAAATGCTGAATAGCATATTAAACAATTTTTTTTTAAAATACGAGTTACTACGTTTTGACCCTGTAATATATTTGTAGCGACGTCCATTTGAGTTTCTGTTGTAGGGACGCGCGACGTGCCGAGTGCGTAACGGAGGGCCAAGTACCATTAGTACCCCAAGGCGTTACTGAAGCGTGCTCGCTACACTCGGGATATGTCAGTCCACTTCGGGAACACGTACGGCCAGCTTTAATTCGAACGTAACTCGTCCCCTGTTGCGCGGGGAACCCCAGCTACCCCTCTCGGAATTTTGGACGATGCCCCGTTTCAATTTGAAGCGCTGACACCAAAACGTTTACCGTTCAAAATATGAAAAGAGGACAAACACGATTATTTAAACAGTAATTGCTATTAAAACAGATCCGTCCTACCGTATAGGAAAACTGACCAGTGTCAACAACCCTACGATTCTAGCCACACGCTGTTCAAGAGGTAAGGTGGAACGAAAGCGATAAACTGGAGTCGAACGAAAGCGATAAATTGGAGTCGAACGAAAGCGATAAACTGGAGTCGAACGAAAGCGATAAACTGGAGTCGAACGAAAGCGATAAACTGGAGCCGAGCTATAGAGATAAATTGGAGTCGAACGAAAGCGATAAATTGGAGTGGAACGAAATCGATAAATTGGAGTCGAACGAAAGCGATAAACTGGAGTCGAACGAAAGCGATAAACTGGAGTCGAACGAAATCGATAAATTGGAGTCGAACGAAAGCGATAAATTGGAGTTGAACGAAAGCGATAAACTGGAGTCGAACGAAAGCGATAAACTGGAGTCGAACGAAAGCGATAAACTGGAGTCGAACGAAAGCGATAAACTGGAGTCGAACGAAAGCGATAAACTGGAGTCGAACGAAAGCGATAAACTGGAGTCGAACGAAAGCGATAAACTGGAGTCGAACGAAAGCGATAAATTGGAGTCGAACGAAAGCGATAAACTGGAGCCGAGCTATAGAGATAAATTGGAGTCGAACGAAAGCGATAAATTGGAGTCGAACGAAAGCGATAAATTGGAGTCGAACGAAAGCGATAAATTCGAGTCGAACGAAAGCGATAAATTGGAGTCGAACGAAAGCGATAAATTGGAGTCGAACGAAAGCGATAAACTGGAGCCGAGCTATAGAGATAAATTGGAGTCGAACGAAAGCGATAAACTGGAGCCGAGCTATAGAGATAAATTGGAGTCGAACGAAAGCGATAAATTGGAGTCGAACGAAAGCGATAAATTGGAGTCGAACGAAAGCGATAAAGTGGAGTCGAACGAAAGCGATAAACTGGAGTCAAACGAAAGCGATAAATTGGAGTCGAACGAAAGCGATAAATTGGAGTGGAACGAAATCGATAAATTGGAGTCGAACGAAAGCGATAAACTGGAGTCGAACGAAAGCGATAAACTGGAGTCGAACGAAATCGATAAATTGGAGTCGAACGAAAGCGATAAATTGGAGTCGAACGAAAGCGATAAATTGGAGTCGAACGAAATCGATAAATTGGAGTCGAACGAAAGCGATAAACTGGAGTCGAACGAAAGCGATAAACTGGAGTCGAACGAAAGCGATAAACTGGAGTCGAACGAAATCGATAAATTGGAGTCGAACGAAAGCGATAAATTGGAGTCGAACGAAAGCGATAAACTGGAGTCGAACGAAATCGATAAATTGGAGTCGAACGAAAGCGATAAACTGGAGTCGAACGAAAGCGATAAATTGGAGTTGAACGAAAGCGATAAATTGGAGTCGAACGAAAGCGATAAACTGGAGTCGAACGAAAGCGATAAATTGGAGTTGAACGAAAGCGATAAACTGGAGTCGAACGAAAGCGATAAACTGGAGTCGAACGAAAGCGATAAACTGGAGTCGAACGAAAGCGATAAATTGGAGTCGAACGAAAGCGATAAACTGGAGCCGAGCTATAGAGATAAATTGGAGTCGAACGAAAGCGATAAATTGGAGTCGAACGAAAGCGATAAATTGGAGTCGAACGAAAGCGATAAATTCGAGTCGAACGAAAGCGATAAATTGGAGTCGAACGAAAGCGATAAATTGGAGTCGAACGAAAGCGATAAACTGGAGCCGAGCTATAGAGATAAATTGGAGTCGAACGAAAGCGATAAACTGGAGCCGAGCTATAGAGATAAATTGGAGTCGAACGAAAGCGATAAATTGGAGTCGAACGAAAGCGATAAATTGGAGTCGAACGAAAGCGATAAAGTGGAGTCGAACGAAAGCGATAAACTGGAGTCAAACGAAAGCGATAAATTGGAGTGGAACGAAAGCGATAAATTGGAGTGGAACGAAAGCGATAAATTGGAGTGGAACGAAAGCGATAAATTGGAGTGGAACGATAGCGATAAACTGGAGCCGAACTATAGAGATAAACTGGAGCCGAGCTATAGAGATAAACTGGAGCCGAGCTATAGAGATAAACTGGAGCCGAGCTATAGCGATAAACTGGAGCCGAGCTATAGCGATAAACTGGAGCCGAGCTATAGCGATAAACTGGAGCCGAGCTATAGCGATAAACTGGAGCCGAGCTATAGCGATAAACTGGAGCCGAGCTATAGCGATAAACTGGAGCCGAGCTATAGCGATAAACTGGAGCCGAGCTATAGCGATAAACTGGGGCCGAACTATAGCGATAAACTGAGGCAAAACGATAGCACTTTAGTTCACTCCAGTTTATTGCTATGATGGTGTGTAACTATTTTCAGGTCCATTCCGCTGCCTACCTATAGTGTTTACCAAAATCTTAAGACAGCCCTGGTGAAAACTAAAACAATAATTTCAAAGATAACTGCGTGATAATTCTTTTAAGGCTAATGTCGAAAAGAAATATTAGAATTTAATCCAAAAATTGGATAATTAAAAAAAAACATGAAATAGGATTAAAGTTTAAAGTTGACAGTTAGCTTAAAAGATGAAATCAGAGTAGCTTTAAAGATGAAATCAGAGTAGCTCAAAAGATGAAATCAGATTAACCTTAATGATAAAATCAGATTAACCTAAATGATAAAATCAGATTAACTTAAAAGATAAAACCTCACAAAAGGTTAAATATACAGGCGTCTTAACAAAAGAGTTCGATCGAATTCGGTCGATTAGTTCGCCACCGCGATAGCAGATGGCGATAGCGTCTCCGATGGAGAGGAGTATCAACTAAAATAAAGAGGAGTGGAGTTCGGTCTTTATAAATTCGGCGAAGGAAACTCGAGGGCTGAGGCAGCACCGCGTTCCTACCAACCTTGGTTTCCAAGAACATTCCACGGCGTGCTCTTTAGCGGTTAGCCACTTTCCGACACGTCACATAAATTATTTTAGATACTATGGACTGGGCAGTTGCAAATAAATTCAACCTTCATTAATTTCACCTTTATTTGTATTTGTTTCTGGGAAAGGTAATATTACAAATACTAATAATAATTATAATAATCAACTGGGCTAATACCAACTAGAGCGACTAAGAGGTGTGCTACAATAATTTCAGCTTCATTTTAAGAGATTTTCCCTGACTTTAAAACCAAAATTAGACAATTTTTGGTTTAATATTTTACTTTTATGGCAAGTTTATAAATTGAAATAATTTCTCAGATAACTAGAGTAAAATTACCTTCAGATAAAATTGAATTCCCCGAATTTTAACAAATTCTAAAAATTGCTTGACCTTTCCCCGACTTTTTTCCGAGAAAAAATAAAACTTTGCTTGTTGCTGTGTAAATCTTTTGTAAATTTTTAGCGAATATGTTTAATACATACAAATTAAAATATATAGTAATATAAAGGTGTTATCTAGTAAAGCCGGATTAATGAAGAGATAATTAGTAAACTTTGAAGACGAAAGTGGCGATTTTCGGAATCGATTTTGGTAAGACCAATTAAAAATGTAGTCAGCTAATAACGCCTACTCAAAGAATGCTAAGAAGTCGATCCCACTTCTAAGAAAGTGAAGGGCCGAAAGCCGGACTATCCTGGGAGATAGAAAATAATTAGAAGTTGCCAACAATTAGGAGGTCCTTTCAGGCGTAACGCCGAAATCGACGGTGGCGCCAACATTTCTAACTAACACACTCACTCGGTGGTATAAAATAGTGTTTCGAACTTTGCTAGAAGTTATTGAAGGTGCCAACCGATCGGGGAAAGTTTTCTCGGACATGTGAAAGTGATTAAGAACGTCGATTTCATACGGATTTTGAAGCAGATTTCATAGGATTTCGAAGCCGATTTCATACGGATTTCGAAGTCGATTTCATACGGATTTCGAAGTCGATTTCATACGGATTTCGAAGCCGATTTCATACGGATTTCGAAGTCGATTTCTTACGGATTTCGAAGTCGATTTCATACGGATTTCGAAGTCGATTTCATACGGATTTCGAAGCCGATTTCATACGGATTTCGAAGCCGATTTCTTACGGATTTCGAAGTCGATTTCTTACGGATTTCGAAGTCGATTTCATACGGATTTCGAAGCCGATTTCATACGGATTTCGAAGCCGATTTCATACGGATTTCGAAGCCGATTTTATACGGATTTCGAAGCCGATTTCATACGGATTTCGAAGTCGATTTCATACGGATTTTGAAGCCGATTTCATACGGATTTTGAAGCCGATTTCATACGGATTTTGAAGCCGATTTCATACGGATTTTGAAGCCGATTTCATACGGATTTTGAAGCCGATTTCATACGGATTTTGAAGCCGATTTCATACGGATTTTGAAGCCGATTTCATACGGATTTTGAAGCCGATTTCATACGGATTTTGAAGCCGATTTCATACGGAGTTTGAAGCCGATTTCATACGGATTTTGAAGCCGATTTCATACGGATTTCGAAGCCGATTTCATACGGATTTCGAAGCCGATTTCATACGGATTTCGAAGCCGATTCAATAACGATTTCGAAATCGATTTCATACGGATTTCGAAGTCGGTTTCATACGGATTTCGAAGTCGATTTCATACGGATTTCGAAGCCGATTCAATAACGATTTCGAAATCGATTTCATACGGATTTCGAAGTCAGTTTCATACGGATTTGGAAGTCGACTTCATACGGATTTGGAAGTCGATTTCATACGGATTTCGAAGCCGATTTCATACGGATTTCGAAGCCGATTCAATAACGATTTCGAAATCGATTCAATAGTGATTTGAAAGTCGATTAACATTTTTTAAGTCGATTCAATAAAGATTTGGATGTTTATTCCATACTGATTTTGAAGACGATTTTGGAATTTCTAAGCCGCAAGTTAATACAATAATTAAAAACCAATTAACCTGAGGAAGATTTAGCGATGCACACTTTTGAATAATCTTAAGATATTCGATTAGAAAGATCTGTTTGCAATTTGAATTTCAAAACACTTCGCCAAACGAATCACTAAAAAACCATTAACTCAACGTCAATATTCGAAACCCTCATTTTGTGGCGCTTCTAAAAAAAAGCATCGTTTGAAAGAAATAAACTGGAATGTTCTGACCATACGTATCCATATTTTGAGGCCAAAGCAATAATTCAGAAAGAGAAAAAAGTAGCGATTCGACAAAAATTGGGGGGCCGATACGGGTTTCCGCGAGCCATTCAATCACCGCAGGCGCGAAGACAGGCACGAGCCAAAAGCCGTGGACGTATTTTGTAGGGGCTATATTTAAATGTGGATGTTCAAGTGGATTCCGACGGCGCGCCTGTCAAGTAAGCCCCCTCTCAATCTACGAACCAACAGCTTCCGTTACGTACGGCTCAGCGGGAGTCGTCGCACGCCTAGATATATATCTCGAGATACAGCGTGTTTCGAAACGCTCGATCGGCGAAAATCGGTCGAAACGTGTAATGGGGTAAAACAAATATATTTTACTTTAGCAGGGTGACCACAGAAAACTACAAAAAAATTACCTGAGAAGCAGGTATGATTTAATTAAAATTGTAGGAAAATATAGGATAAATTCCATTAATATTACGAGGAAACATAGGATAAATTCCATTACTATTACAGGAAAATATAGGATAAACTCCATTACTATTACAGGAAAATATAGGATAAATTCCATTAATATTATGGGTAAATATAGTATAAATTCCATTAATATTATAAATTTAAACATCGGTGCTCTGATGACAAAGTTATATTTTATGTTGCAAAACGTAATTGGTCCCAATTCTGATCACAAAAAAAACTAAAATTTGTAGTCCATTTATAGGAATTTATAGGATATAGTTTTTCGGAAATAAAAGTTAAAATTTTATAATTTCCATTAAAATTACAGGAAAATATAGGATAAATTCCATTAATACTACTAGGAAATATAGTATAAAGTCCATTAATATTATGTGTAAATAAAGGATAAATTATATTAAAATTGCAGGAACGTATAGGATAAATTCCATTAAAATTACAGGAAAATATAGGATACATTTGATTAAAATTGCAGGAAAGTATAGGATAAATTCCATTAAAATTGCAGGAAAATGTAGGATAAATTCCATTAATATTACAGGAAAATGTAGGATAAATTCCATTAATATTACAGGAAAATGTAGGATAAATTCCATTAATATTATGATGAAATAGGGGATAAATGCCAGTAAAATTAAAGAAATTTATAGGAAAACTGCCATTACAGAAAATATAGGATTAATGCCATTAAAATAACAGGAAATATAGGATAAATTATAAATATGATTAAACCCAGCCTTTTGGAAACCCCTTATAAGGTCCAGATAAAAGGGCCATCAATTCAATTCTATTGATTGAAAGCGACAATGACGAATCGAACTCGTATCGGATCAGAAGGTTTTATCTAATCACCACCTGATATTATTCGCATTGTAATAGCGGTTTAATGATTTATTAAATTCGGTTTCCGCTTTCCATAAACACATTTCTTATTAATATTTTCGAATGGAAAAATTAATTTAAATATAAAACAAATTTTTTGATAAAATAACGAGAGGCGCGTTATACAAAGCTACAAGTGAGGTGGCGGAGTGGTTAGCACTTTTCCCTCGCCCCAAAAGGAGCCGGGTTCAATCCCAGTTTGTGGTATTGGGTAAAAACGTGGAATAACTCCTTTCGCATTGAGTTTGCAAGAGGTTTAACTGTGTTCTTTAATTTACCCTATCCATAAAAACGTGGCATGAAGGGTTTGCAACCACCCTCAAGTCACTCATACGCATTGTAACCCGGCCACCTGAATTAATTCCATTAAATGTCCCTAGATAACTAAGGCCTAAGGGGGTGCCTTGGATATAAACCTAGCTGATTATTATTATTATAATTATACGAATTGCAGAATCACTGGTTCAACAGTCTAAAAATAAAATTAGTTTTCAAATTCATCAACTCTAAAAAACTATAGGGTCTATTTCAATAGTTCTTTTTATAAAATAACCTTGGCCATCTTGTTGAAATGTTGCCTCCCCGCTTCAGCTGTGGATCCGTTTTCTCTCCCACTAAAGAGTTTATGAACTCATTCTTAGGCATTGGCTGAACTATTCCAGGGCAACATTTCAACAAGTGGGGCCAGCGTAAAGACATTTTATAAAATCAACTATTGAAGACTACATTGGTTGGCAAACATCGCTTTGAACATTCCATTCGAGATATCTGCGAGCGTCGATTTCGCTGATCGGAAAATAAACAGTTGCTTCGCCCGTTTAAACCAGCCACTTTTGTATATCGACGCCACCCGAACCACCCCGAAGCGTAGAGGAGGTAGTCGCCTCTGGGGAGCCTCGGTCAAGATTGATATCTCACCAACACTGCGCTAAACAAACGGCCGCCCCAACAGAAAAAGAGAACGAAAAACCGGCTTGGGCATTTTCACTAAATTGACGATCAACTCGCGAAAACTGCTCTTAATAACTTCGCAATTAGATACTGTGGAAAATTTGAAGAAAAATTATAGAAAATTTTTACATTATTCTACAGATATTGTATAACTTTTAAGTAAACCTACAGACATTTAAGTAAACCTACGGACATTTAAGTAAACCTACGGACATTTAAGTAAACCTACGGACATTTGAGTAAACCTACAGACATTTAAGTAAACCTACGGACATTTAAGTAAACCTACGGACATTTAAGTAAACCTACGGACTTTTAAGTAAACCTACGGACTTTTAAGTAAACCTACAGACTTTTAAGTAAACCTACAGACTTTTAAGTAAACCTACAGACTTTTAAGTAAACCTACGGACTTTTAAGTAAACCTACGGACTTTTAAGTAAACCTACGGACTTTAAAGTAAACCTACGGACTTTAAAGTAAACCTACGGACTTTAAAGTAAACCTACGGACTTTTAAGTAAACCTACGGACTTTTAAGTAAACCTACAGGCTGATAAATTAACCTACAGGCTGATAAATTAACCTACAAACTGATAAATTAACCTACAAACTGATAAATTGAACTACAGACTGATAAATTGAACTACAGACTGATAAATTGAACTATAGACTGATAAATTGAACTATAGACTGATAAATTGAACTATAGACTGATAAATTGAACTATAGACTGATAAATTGAACTACAGACTGATAAATTGAACTACAGACTGATAAATTAACCTACATACTAATAAATTGAACTACAGACTGATAAATTAGCCTACAGACTGATAAATTAACCTACATACTAATAAATTGAACTACAGACTGATAAATTAGCCTACAGACTGATAAATTAGCCTACAGACTGATAAATTGAACTACAGACTGATAAATTACCTTACAGACTTAAAGTAATCAAAGGATTTCCGCTAAATTTACCAACGCATATTTGAGATTCTAAAACAGGGCACTCGAATACATTCCGCTAAATTGAGCTCAAAACATCGCGTGGCGCTTGAAAACGAGTCGAGCGTGGCCATCACCGCTTCGGAGTTGGAAAGAAGTAATGTATGGCAGACACGTTCATTTAGCGGCGACCATAGACCCAAGAAATTGGTAGAGACGCGTGCTCTGGGCAGTTGGAGAGAGTGAGATTTACGGGCTGATATGGCAGCCGTCGCTAGATGGCGCTAGGGTAAAGTGGAGTGTTTGGAGAGAACGCTGGTAATCACAGCCGCGGAGTCCGCCTTTACGATGTCGGACACTTATTTTCTAGCGAAGAGACGAAATGAAATAATACCAAGGGTGCGTCTAATAAATTATTTCCAGAGAAATGGAGAGCCTACGCTATCGGTCGCAGATGGTCAGTCCGCAAAAACTCCGCCATCGTACAGGGCGTCCTAATTAGAGGAATCAGGAAACTTCCGCGATCGACTCAAGAGGCGGAATTGTCATGGCAGGGTTGCCACAAATTTCAGAATCAAATTCCCTGTTTTCCACGACTTTTTGAGGCAACAATTTTCATTAAATACTTTGCTTTTATCAGAAATTAATATATTTTATTTTTCAGGAAAAAAGTTTCCGCAATGTTGAAAAAATAAGCCAAACTTTCAAGGAAGTAAATGATAATTACAGAATTTGTCATAGATCAAGAGCAAAATTACCTTCGAAAAGTGACAAGATAATATTTAATTCCCGGACGTTTTGCAAATTCTTAAAATTATCTGACCTTTCCCTGAATTTTTAGGCCTAGTTTTAAATAACACAGTGTTCGTAAGGAAGTTTTGGAATGGATTTCCCTGGATTTCCCTGACTATTCCAAGTTTTCCCTGACCAATATTTAATTTTTTGTACAATAAATGAAAGGTTCGTGGCCGAATATTTTAAAATCCCTGACGTTTTCCTTACTTTTTGGAACGACTACGATCCCTGAAAAACTAATCGGTAAAACAATATCGATGCATAGTATTTATTTTAAATTGTGACATTGTAACAAGTTTAGGAATTTATTTAGGCGACCTCAGAGATGCTATAGCAAAAATTTCACTATTGAACTCAAAAAACATGTAGATGTTATTTGTGCACGTCGCTTTCGTGTGTGTATAGCCTATACTCTAACAGGGTTTATCCTCTCATTCCATAAATGAAAGTGAACTCGTTATTCTATATAAATTAAACTCGTTATTCTATAATAATTGAACTCGTTATTCTATAAATATTTAACTAATTATTCTGTAGAAATTGAACTCATTATTCTGTAGAAATTGAACGAATCATTTTACAGAAATGGAACGCATTATTTTATTGCCCTTCGTGTAGAGCCAGAATGTTTAAATTTCGGTTTCTTCCCTGAGCAAACACTTCAATATTTCAAAAATACTTTAAAAACTTATTAAAGTTTTAGTATATTTAACACTGATGCTATATTTAGAAAGAACCATTTATTAAAATCTGTGATATTTCAGTTTCTATATACTGGTTAACATTATTTCTTACGGTAATGTAAGTGGCATATTTCATTCTTCAACTTTTTTGACGTTTAAATCGGAGTTGACTACTAAGTCGAAATTCTCAGAAATTGCCATTCGCTAAGTTTTGCCTTTGAACAGTCGAAATTCTCAGAAATGGGCATTCGCTTAGTTTTGTCTTTGCACAGTCGAAATTCTCAGAAATGGGCATTCGCTTAGTTTTGTCTTTGCACAGTCGAAATTCTCAGAAATGGGCATTCGCTTAGTTTTGTCTTTGCACAGTCGAAATTCTCAGAAATGGGCATTCGCTTAGTTTTGTCTTTGCACAGTCGAAATTCTCAGAAATGGGCATTCGCTTAGTTTTGTCTTTGCACAGTCGAAATTCTCAGAAATGGGCATTCGCTTAGTTTTGTCTTTGCACAGTCGAAATTTTCAGAAATTGCCATTCGCTAAGTTTTGTCTTTGCACAGTCGAAATTCTCAGAAATGGGCATTCGCTTAGTTTTGTCTTTGCACAGTCGAAATTTTCAGAAATTGCCATTCGCTAAGTTTTGCCTTTGCACAGTCGAAATTCTCAGAAATGGGCATTCGCTTAGTTTTGTCTTTGCACAGTCGAAATTCTCAGAAATGGGCATTCGCTTAGTTTTGTCTTTGCACAGTCGAAATTCTCAGAAATGGGCATTCGCTTAGTTTTGTCTTTGCACAGTCGAAATTTTCAGAAATTGCCATTCGCTAAGTTTTGTCAATGCACAGTCGAAATTATCAGAAATTGTCATTCGCTAAATTTGCCTTTGCACAGTCGAAATTGTCAGAAATTGTCATTCGCTAAGTTTTGTCTTTGCACAGTCGAAATTCTCAGAAATGGGCATTCGCTAAGTTTGGCCTTTCAACAAACGAAATTTCATTGCAAATACATTTAAATATTAATATATAAAAACTATAAATTCTAAATTTCCTTTCCTGACACATAATCCAGACTGTTTTTAACTGCGCGCATACAAAAATTGGTAATTCGATTAGACAAGACTTTTAAAACAGGTTGCAGAAAAACTAAAGGAATTGAATATATCTTGAATGGGACAGCGTTGGGGGGAGAGCAAGGGGGGTGGCAAAGTGAACGCCCCGCCAAGTCGGCCACGCCCAAAACGGCATTCATCATGGGGCGAAATTTAATTTATTATGAAGATTAGATCGACTGGGCGCAATCACGGGCAGCGCTTCGATACGACGTCGCGACGCACCCCCCACCCGCGCGAGACGAATTTCTGATGCATCGAAATTTGATTACCAGTTTAGCTAATTGGTTTCTGGATTCGCCCTTTATACCTTATTGGGTCGCGTTCGCATTTGTATATACAACGGCCAAAGACAATTTAATTGACCCCATTATTTCAGCTCCTCAAATGACATTTCAATTGTAATTCGAAGTCAATGCGAGCCATTACAACGAATTGTTTATTTCCTAAACTCCCAATCGTGTAATTATCTAATCAAATCGAATGCGATAAAATAAACAATTGAATAATCGGAAGAAAATCATTCCCTTTAAGCGCTTTATAACATACTAGCTGCATTTAAAGAACTAACGATACTTGCAGATAGTAACTATAATCAATGAATATTGATTTTTTACCGTATGAAACCAATCCCAATATTTCAATAAATAACACCATTTTCACCGAAATTTAAATTTATATCTTAACTTAACTGATATTTTAACTACTTAGATTTTTACCGCTATCAAATTAGAAACGATATTTCAATTTATATCTTAATTTTACCGATATTTCAACTATACTATTGAGATTTAAGATTTTTACCGATATTTCAACTAATGAGATTTTTAGGGAATACTAAAATAAGGACGATATTTCAATTTATATCTTAATTTTACCGATATTTGAACTATCGAGATTTTAGATTTTTACCGATATTTCAACTATTGAGATTTTTACCGATATTTCAACTATTGAGGTTTTTACCGATATTTCAATTATTGAGGTTTTTACCGATATTTCAACTATTGATATTTTTAACGATATTAAATTAGGGACGATATTTCAATTTAAATCTAATTTTACCGATATTTCAACTATTGAGATTTTTAGCGATATTTCAACTATTGAGGTTTTTACCGATATTTCAATTATTAAGGTTTTTACCGATATTTCAACTATTGATATTTTTAACGATATTAAATTAGGAACGATATTTCAATTTAAATCTTAATTTTACCGATATTTCAAATATTTAGATTTTTACCGATATTTCAAATATTGAGATTTTTAGCGATATTAAATTAAGAACGATATTTCAATTTAAATCTTAATTTTACCGGTATTACAAATATTGAGATTTTAGATTTTTAGCGATATTTAAATTATTGAGATTTTAAGTGATATTTAAATTATTGAGATTTTAAGTGATATTTAAATTATTTTTTAAGCGATATTAAATTAAGAACGATATTTCAATTGATATCTTAATTTTACCGATATTTCAAATATTTAGAGTTTTACCGATATTTCAACTATTGAGATTGTTAGCGATATTAAATTAAGAACCATATTTCAATTTATATCTTAAGTTTACCGATATTTCAAATATTTAGATTTTTACCGATATTAAACTAATATCGATATTTAAATTTTACCGGTATAAAACTATTATCGATTTTTCAAAAAATATGACTATTTTACCGATATTAAACTATTATCAATATTTAAACCAATATTGCGATTGTTACCAATATCAAACTATTATCGACATTTAAAACACTATCGCAAAGGTACAATGAAGGATTTTAGAAGGTTCCGGCAGCTATCAAAATTGCGAGTACTATCGCTAACCTTTACTTCTAAATTACAACAATATTTTGAAATATTCTTAATGGAATGCGTTTTGAAGCAACTAAAATGCAAAATCGTACAGAGAATAAACCTTGGACAACAACTGGCTCGTGACCATACTTCATAACAGCTGCTATAACCGGCAGAATATTCATTGTGAGCAGATCGCACAAAGGCCGGCGGGGAAAATATTTCCTCTCGGTTTGGGTAGAAAGTTCAAAATATCGGAAAAACGTTCTACCACTTTCATCTTTATGAATTTTGAGCCTTTTTTATCTAAAGGAGGGAACGGTTATTTTGAGGAGGCTAAAACCTTTTCGCGGCAGAAAATGATAGTAAATACGTCTTCTCAGGGAATTATACGTTTTCAACGGCCGCTATTTCCTCCTAAGAAATAGCGCCGATCCACTCCGGAGCGGAAATATAACAACTACAATTAAGTTTAAAGGCGGTATACTCCATGTCGAAAATTTCATTTGGAGGGTGACCAGAGGATACCCTCCAATTTTTTATAGGAAAAATTAAAATATGAAATATTTACTATTTTTTAGGAAATTTTAGGAGTAATTTTGATGTAAATATAGGAAATTTTAGGAGTAATTTTGATGTAAATATAGGAAATTTTAGGAGTAATTTTGATGTAAATATAGGAAATTTTAGGAGTAATTTTTATGAAAATTTAGGAAATTATAGAAGTAATTTTTATGTATATATAGGAAATTATAGGAGTAAGTTTTACGTAATTAAAGAAGAAATTTTGATGTATATATAGGGAATTATAGGAGTAAGTTTTACGTAAATATATTAAATTATAGGAGTAATTTTTAAGTAAATATAGGAAATTATAGGAGTAATTTTTAAGTAAATATAGGAAATTATAGGAGTAATTTTTACGTAAATATATTAAATTATAGGAGTAATTTTTACGTAAATATATTAAATTATAGGAGTAATTTTTAAGTAAATATAGGAAATTATAGGAGTAATTTTTACGTAAATATAGGAAATTATAGGAGTAATTTTTACGTAAATATATTAAATTATAGGAGTAATTTTTACGTAAATATAGGGAACTATAGGATTCATTTTGATGTAAATATAGGAAATTATAGGATTCATTTTGGTGTAAATATAGGAAATAATAGGATTCATTTTTATGTAAATATAGGAAATTATAAGATTCATTTTGTTGTAAATATATTAAATTATAGGATTCATTTTGATGTAAATATAGGAAATTATAGGATTAATTTTGATGTAAATATCGGAAATTATAGGAACGTTTAGGTTAATTTATAGGAATTTATAAAAAAAATAATTTTAATAAATTGAAACAAATGCTTTTAAAGGAACTTCGGATGAATATAAATACTACATTTAATATTAAACATCACAAACCTCGTGTCTAGATAAATGTATTAAAGTAATATTACATTTTCATTAGAAAACACCAGCCAGCCTTAAAAGCCAATGACATTAGTGTTTTAGTAAAAGGCGCCTTCTATCGATCTTTAAAACTATATTGAAATCAAAACGCAAAGTACGAAAAATAGGAAAATTTACCATTTATAGGAAGTTATAGTAAGACAATCGAACATAATTACAGAATTTTATTATTCTTTTAATACGGATTCTTGTTAAACTTACAAGGATTAATTAGGAACTTAATTTTTAAACAAAAGCATTTAATTTATCCCACGTTTTGTCCATTTATTATTGGACTTCAAACAATTAATTAGGTAATTGTATTTTTCAAAACAATTTTTTTGTTTAACTTTCAAGTTAAGTTGATTTATTATTCGACTAAAAACAATTAATAAAAAAATTGTATTTTTAAAACAAAGGATTTAATTTTTTTCCCAAGTTTTGTAGATTTTTCGTTTAACCTCAAAGTTCAAAAATTAATATAAAAACAATTTCAGTTCTAAAAAATTTGTATTTGCAGGCTTTTTTGGTTCTTTATTTTACAGAAATACAGAAGTATTTGTGAAAGTTATTTCACATAAGTTGAACGTGAAAACTAAATTTTTAATACAATTTTTGGCCTTTGATTTTATTTTCTTGTTAATTAAAATAAAAAAATTCTAGACATAAGTTGAAATTATAAGCTACAATCTAGTAGATTAAAATTTTGCTCCTGCTAAATGGTCATTGTTTCAACGTGAATGCCTTAAAGACATAAACCACAAGAAGGTTTTAAGATTTTAAATATGTAGCTAAATTAAACAAAAAACGTTGTATGCAGTGAAATTATGATATCTCAATAATGTGTTATTATTTCATTTCATAATATTTCTGTATTTTGAAGAATCTTCTGTTATATTAAAAATATTTACCATTTGGCTTGTAAGTTAGAAAACACCAAATTAAACATAATTTTTCTTACTGTACCAATTTTCTTTCCAAAAATCAAAATATCGTAGTTACCTTCTTTTCGCGGTAAAGTAAGGCGCCGCGGGTCATTTTTATTTGGCGCCGTATTATTTTGGCGCCCGTGGATATAGTGGAGAGAGCGCCCATTCCAAGTCAACGTAATATCAGCCTGCGATTCCTTTAGAAGGAAATACCGTTCGGAAGTCGGCATTTGGGCAAAATCGCCCTCTACCGCCGGAATGGCCTTGTTCAATATATTTCCCGCCAACACTAGCCCAGACAAGGCTTATCGACACATTTCCTGGAGTTTCGTGTTACCGGTTTCACTAGTTTCCGTACGATGTTTATGTATACGTAATAACGTAAAATATTATGAGTTTTTGGCCGGTAAAATGCACGATTTACGAACCTTGGGTAAAATCATTGAATTGGGTACTATAAGGACTTGGCAGCATGACGCCGTACCTTAGGCCATGGCCGCCATGCTGGTATACCTTTTTTTTCCAATTGGAAAAAGCATTGGTGACGTATTATCTACGTCATGCTGCCAAGTCCCTATTCCCAATTCAATGGGTAAAATAAAATTTTGCTCAATATCGTGTACGAAAATTTCGTAAAATTTGTTGATTATTGAATAAATAAATAAATTATTAATTAAATTTTATAATAGAAAACAATGATTTCGATATTTAAAATTAATGGAAATAGATATACACATTAAAAAATGTTTATAAGGATAAAAATATTGTTATTACTATTTACAAAATATTATCTTTAAAATATGTAGATTTTCTCGTCAACCAAATCCAAAGCATTACTTTCAACAAGGTTGCCGCAGTTTTTTCAGATTAAAATTCCCTGACTTTTCCAGGTTTTCTCTGACCTAGGAATATAATACTCGTTAACTTCCATCCTCCTAGCTCTGACCGTCTTAACTGATTTTCTCTGACTTATTTTGTGCCAAAATTTGGTATTTTGTAATCTATATTTTGGTAAAGATTTCCCATTTGCAACCAAAATTAAATTACCTTACAATTCCCCGAATTTTAGACACATTCAAATTCCCTGATATTTCCCCGAATTTTATACACATTCTAATTCCCGGACATTTCCCCGACTTTTAGACACATTCAAATTCCGTGACTTTTAAACACATTCAAATTCCCTGAATTTAGACCCATATTGAAATTCCCTGATATTTCCCTGAATTTTAGACACATTCAAATTTCCTAATATTTCCCTGACTTTTAAACACATTCAAATTCCCTGATATTTCCCCGAATTTTAGACACATTAAAATTCCTGGACATTTCCCTGACTTTTAGACACATTCTAATTCCCGGACATTTCCCCGACTTTTAGACACATTGAAATTCCCTGACTTTTAGACCCATATTCAAATTCCATGACATTTCCCTGAGTTTTAGACCCATATTCAAATTCCCTGACATTTCCCTGAGTTTTAGACCCATATTCAAATTCCATGACATTTCCCTGAGTTTTAGACCCATATTCAAATTCCCTGACATTTCCCTGAATTTGAGACACATTCAAATTTCCTAATATTTCCCTGACTTTTAAACACATTCAAATTCCCTGACATTTCCAGGAATTCCAGGCTTCCCAGGTACTGTGGAAATCCTGTTCAAAGCAATCAATTAGGGGTTAACAAATTCCTAAAGTCAATTTTGAAGAGCTGTAAATAAACCTATTATTTGAGCTGTATCCCACACGATCGCGGACCTTCGTAAACCATCCATTATAAATACAGCGACGTCGCTAAGCGACCGAGAGCCAAGGGAGCTGTTTGGTTTTCTTTAATGTGGCAACGGAAAGACGTCTGCAAAATTGGCGCGCTATAGAAGAAAAAGTCTTTCGGCCCGAGGGTCCACGAGACGCCGTCGTAGCGGCTCCGGCTTCACCCGACGCGAAGTTTTTCCGAAACAATTTTTCTCTACTGGCAACCGAAAAATATTAAACGAATTTTCGCTTTCAATTGAGTCTATTTTTCGACAACGTCATACAAGGCCCGACTTCAAATTTGCACGACCCGCAGTAATTCAATTTACCGTTTTATTTTTCGCCACTTTTTAAACTCTTAACTTGTTGCTTCCGCGACCCGGGTCCCATCGACACTCGCGTTTAGCTTCGGTGGGACTCGCGATGGCGAAAAAAGAATGAATAGAAAAGGCTGGTCTATACTACGTCTTTCTTCGCTAAAAGAAGGGAATAACAAAGTCCTTGTTTTCATCTCGTCATTCTTTGTTTGTCTTTTCCCAAATTCCTCCCAGCGGGCTTAGACCCCTATTTGACCCCCCCCCGCCGCTGTGTTTTCTTTATTTTCTATAACACTCTTAATTCGAGGGTTTGCGCCAACAATTGGTCTTTCAAGAAAGCTATCGCGGCCTTCTTGTTTTAATACAATATAGCTACTATCTCACTATCCTTAGCTTAAAGGTCTACAAGCACGAGCCTCTAGATAGGTCTATAATACGGCTTTCCTACTACGTTACTATCCTTAGCTTAAAGGTCTACAAGCACCGGCCCCTAAGCGGGTCGATAATAAAATAGCCACTACGTTACTATCCTTGGATTAAAGATCTACAAGCACGAGCCGCTAGATAGGTCTATAATACGATATTCCCACTACGTCACTATCTTTAGCTTAAAAGTCTACAAGCACGAGCCACTAGATAGGTCTATAATACGACATTCCCACTACGTCATTATCTTTAACTTTATAGTCTACAAGCACGAGAAACTAGATAGATCTATAATATGATATAGCCACTATGTTACAATCCTTAGCTGAAAAGTCTACAAGAACTAGCCACTAAACAGGTCTATAATACGATATAGTTACTACCTCACTATCCTTAGCTTAAAAATCTACAATCACGGGCCTCTAAACAGGTCTATGCGATAAAGCTCCTACATCACTCTTTTTAGCTTAAAAGTCTTCAAGTTAAAATTGTATCTTTAAATATATTTTCTCATTATAATTCCATTATTTTTCATCAACTCGACTTCCTTTAAGTCTTCTTAAAATCACCAATATTCTCAGAAAATATTTAATTTTCTTATCATTCGACAATTAAATGGATTTTAAAGTCTTGGCAAGTTTTTATGTATTTGTAAACTACCCGTGAAGATAAATATTAAAATATTTAAAATAAAAGACGCTTATCCGTTGAGTCTTTGAAAATAAGGTAATTTAAGGATCTAAGGGCAATTTTATAGTGGTTTAAAGACTTTGGAAGCAAAATGGAAACTTATTTACTCTAGTGACCGTGCAGTTGCCTTTTTCTCGGCCCGGAAATCAAACAGTACTTTCCCCGATGTTTATAATTTCTATGTTGTAATATTACATTTCTTTTCTCGTTTTAAATGGAGTTTAAATCGCTGGCCGATAAACGAAGCGTGTACATCCGGTGTTCGCCGAAATGGTAGTCCACGCGCCAAGTACACGGCGGCGTAATGGACGTCTCTCACGACATCGGCTCATCTCGCCGACATCAGCCTATTCCCTACATAATAATGAAAAGGCTATATTGTCCCTTGACCGCTATTAAAGGTGCAGTAGAGCACCCGATGTAATTTGATTTTTGGACAAAAAACGGGGACCCCGCCCTCGATTTCGCGAAGCAGTCACGCGTACAGCACACCCCCCCCTCTCCACGCACGAGGACACGATCACGAATAGACAAACAATTTCTTTTAATAAAAAAGAGAGCTTTAGCTTACCCCTAATTATCCGATTTCAAATATGATAAAGATTTATCTGTTTCGCATTGTGAATTTACCATTTATGTTATAGGTTGTTAAGGACAATGGAGGGATAGGTCGCAAATCTATTCGGTTAGGAATAATTTTCAGATTTTATAAATTGGATTGTGTAAATATGGATAAGGATTTATCTAAGATTTAGGATTTTAAAAATTATAAAATCGCGTTATTGAATTGATGGATGTCGGGGAAACGGATAAATTAACCGCCAAAATTTCAATTAATCATATATAATTCAGTTAAATTGAAGATAGCGTTTTCTTGTGTATATTGATATTTTTTAAAAAAATTCGACTTTCACACAATAAAAGTTACTTTATTAAAACAATAAAGGCACTACATGTTTCGACGTTCACTCACGTCGTCGTCAGGTGCGAACTACGCCGTCGATATTGGATGAGATCACGTGATTAAACCAAGATCTTATAAAAAAACATGATAAATATTATTTAGTAATACCAGAGTTCGGACCCTCTTCTTTATTTATACATAGATTATGTTTTTTGATTTTTTCAATTTCTAAGATTCACGAATATTAAGTTCGGTTGCATGTTTCAAATCGGCTAATAATTTAACATTATCAAAATCATAGTGACCACTGCATTTTGTAAGATGGGAATAATGTGTTAATTTACTCTGACTCCCAAGCTACGTTTGGTTTGCCCTATATATTTCATCGGACATTTTTTACATTCGATTTCGCAGATCCCCCTTTTTTGATATGTGTCAATTTTATCCTTACAGCTTGGCAATTTTTGCTCGATTTTATTAATCGGTTTAAAAATGGGAACAAACTCACAATTAGAAAAAACATTGTCGATTTTTTGTGCGATAGGACATATAAAATTCAATTAAATGTTTATTAATGGATATTATTTAATATACGATTCAAAATGTAAGTTTTTATTTGGATAATTTACAGATATGGATATATCAGAAATGAACGGAAAATTTCTAATCCGAGCTCTATGAATTGAATCCTTAAAAGTTGGATTATGAGATTATAGAGCTAAGATTTGGAATTTGAAAAAACAATAACAGAAAATCGAGTAGATGACTTAATTTTTTTAAAATTGGATTGTAAGATTATGGAAAAATTATTTACCGAAGATTATGGATTAGAAAAAAAATCTGTCTTTTAAAAATAAATTTGCGAGTTTTAAAAAATTAGATTTAATTAAGATTGTATGATAATATTTTTTCAATTCACACGAAGCGACTTATTTCGCAAACACGTTTAGGTAGAGATGGTGACTAAAATATCCAACAATGTGCAAACTACAAATTTTGCGCGGTTTTATCATATATTTTTCCGTGAAGAATGAACTTTTTAAAATAACAATGTTGGCTGATCGTTGTAATAATTGGTGTGGACGCGATACAATCCAGGATGAATAATTACTGGAAATTATCGGGTGAAGAGTCCCCTGCCTTGAAAATCTCGCGTGACACTAAAACCCATATCCCCAGATAACGTCCGCCATATCAAGCTATTTCGATTTACATCCTAGGCCTAAGGTCGTCTGGCTCATTCCAGGCAATAGGCTTAGCGAAAGTATCCGTAAAGGCTCGATTCTCTAAACGTATTAGACGTACTTAACCCCTCTATTATCAAGCTTGGGTGTGGTCTCGTACAGGGCCAAATATACGCCAATTATAAGTATGAGATTTCTATGAATAACCTATAATAGAGATAAAATATAATATCTAGTGAAATACTTGCCATTTTCCGCGGACAAATTACATAGCGATTACCTAATGGTGTACTGGGTGCAACACAATGAACACTATAATTACGCACGAAATGATTTGGAACCCAGTCTTGGTCCACTAACGTTTGCGGGAATAATGGAAAATTTTGAGAAAAACTTTGATAATTACCTACAAAGAGAAAAATGGAAATATTCGTTAAAACATTACAATAACATCATCATCAAATCATATTACAATTTTCTTATCGATAAATGACGTTTGACCAAACACAGAATATACCCAAAACGAAATAATTTTTACAACATTAAATTTTAATTGTACTTGAAAAGTTATTTAGAACTAATTTTTTTTAATATTATTAATTTAATCTAAAATTGAAAAGGAATTGCTTATTTTATTAATATAAATTATTATTAAACATTTATTAGGAATGTAAATATTAGCTTTAATAAAATATTATTATGAATGAAAAAAATTGCTATTATTATCAATGCCTCATACTATTAAATGATTATAAAGAATAAAAATAAATTTTTATATTGACTTAATCTATTATTATTGAGCTTAAAGTACGGAAAGTGATATTTTAAAACGATTTTAAAACTTCTCACTAGATGGACATAGTAGCTCGGCGAATGAAATATATCGGAACGCAGAAATGTCCTCGCCTTTTAAATGGTACCGAATGAACAAATAAATACGAATAAGGTATAAAAACGTAAAAATATATTATATAAAAAAGGTAGAGGTCGGCGTTTGAATAAGAAATTATACGATTGTTTATATTTATCCATAACCGAGAATTATTCAGAAATATTCGAAAAAAATTATTAATTTTGCATGTTAAATCGTTGTTTAATCGTATAATTTATTCGTATAAAACAAATAATACTAATTTTAATGATTAATTGAAATTTTTACGGTTAATTTATTTGTTCCGCCGACCTCTAAAAAAAGGCATATAAATATTCTATATAAATTCTATTAAAACGTATTAAAATTTATAATGAAAGATAGTAATCGGATTCCTACAAAAATGTATAGACATTTTTATAATTATTTTCTATATACATTAAAAAACTAGACATTTACAGATGTTTTTATAAAAATATTTTGAAAACCTTATATAGCGCACGGAAAAATAAAGACATTCCATATATTTCTAAAAGTATTTATAGAAAAAATATAGAAATGTTTTCTATAAGTGGGACGATTCTTTATGGTTGACATTGGTGGCAATGTATCTAGTGATACCAAACTACAATTTATTTCAAACACACTATACTTTTAGTTGAAACATAAACCATTTCATGGAAAAGCAATATTGCGAGTGAAATGAAAGGGAAGTTAAAGATGGATCCGAAATGACCCGAACTCCGAAACTCTCGATCCGAAATTGGCTATACCAGAAATGGCCTCTAGGGCGGCTCAGGAGGTGGCCCGTTCGTGTACAGGGGGCTCCAATTCCTCGCGCCTTTTGAAGATTTACAAATATACTATATAATGTGTATAATATCTAATATATTTGATAAATTGTGAGTTAAATATGATATATTATACAAAATCGAATTAGAAAGATATGATAAATACTATAAAATTGAGCATACAATATTATATAATATCACAACTAATATGAATACTATATTATTATTAATATTATTATTATATTATTAGTATATATTGAATATTATATATTAAATATACATTAAATATTATTAATACATATTAAATATTATAAATACATATTAAATATTATAAATAAATATTAAATATTATAAATACATATTAAATATTATAAATACATATTAAATATTATAAATACATATTAAATATTATAAATACATATTAAATATTATTAATACATATTAAATATTATTAATACATATTATTAATACATATTAAATATTATCAATACATATTAAATATTATCAATACATTAAATATTATCAATACATATTAAATATTATCAATACATATTAAATATTATTAATACATATTAAATATTATTAATACATATTAAATATTATTAATACATATTAAATATTATTAATACATATTAAATATTATTAATACATATTAAATATTATTAATACATATTAAATATTATTAATACATATTAAATATTATTAATACATATTAAATATTATTAATACATATTAAATATTATTAATACATATTCAATATTATTAATACATATTAAATATTATTAATACATATTAAATATTATTAATACATATTCAATATTATTATTATTTATTAAATATTATTATTATTTATTAAATATTATTAATATTTATTAAATATTATTATTATTTATTAAATATTATTAATATTTATTAAATATTATTATTATTTATTAAATATTATTAATATTTATTAAATATTATTATTATTTATTAAATATTATTATTATTTATTAAATATTATTAATATTTATTAAATATTATTATTATTTATTAAATATTATTATTATTTATTAAATATTATATATAACCTAATATGAAAAATATGATACATAATAATATGATAGTGTAGGTAGCTGTTGGCTCGCGTTTCATGAAGGGCTTGCCGCCACCCTCCTACGTCCTTTCATTTACCCTGAAATTAAGCTACATTGGGTCAACGAAACTAAAGATCTCGTCAAATAAGAACACCCTGTAGGTCATCGCTCTCCACCACCACCAGAGGTCGCTAGCGTCCCAAGTTACGAGCTATCGTTATACGGCTTTCTGTTCGCGCCGCGACGAAACTGTCCCAAGTCAATAACGCGTGAATCAAACGACGCTGTTCCCCGAGTGAAAAGTTCGACGCACGTGAACGAAAGTACAAGGGGGGAGGAGAGGGGGTGGCACCAAAAATATCTATAAAAATTTTCCGAAGGCCAAGTTGCAAACTCACGATTTCTCGGCGGGCATGGACCGAAATCCCTGATACTTTATTAATGTTTCGCTTCCACAGTCATCCTGGCCGAGGATAATGATTGGCCCTAGAATTCTCTGCCTTTTCATACCAGTTTCGGCGGCTATTACGTAAAATTACCCACCCATACACGGAGGCTTTTACACCATAAGTATAGGATACAAGCTACCCCGAAACTAGCTTTAGAAAAAACTCAAGTATTTCTTGGTTGTTAATATTTTTTTGCGCGCGTTTCGTTGGGCTATAGGAGATAAGAAAAAAACACAAATTACGGCGCTTGACCACTTACGTTCCAAGGGTAAAGAAACTTGCAAGGACGATTTTGGGAGTTCTAACCCCAGAACGCCACCGAGATGGTAAAGTCTGCGAAGGACTGAAGCCTAGTTTGTAAGGTAGCGATTTGGAGTCGACTTACCATCTGCTATACGTAAAAATCGAAGTGTATCGTGCTAGTAATATGGGAAATTTTTACTAGAGTTTATTACAGACTTTAGAATGCGGCCACGCATCCGAAAAATAGCTTTTGCCACCAACAATTTCATAACTTGGCTATTAAACGTTATAAATTTTCAAAGCTTAAAACGCCTGTTCGTATTAATATACAGGGTGACTACAGACTGGTAGTTCAGAGTTGTCTATATTTCAAAAACACTAATTAAAAAATAATGTTTACAGATTTTTTAAATATTTTCCAAAAGAAAGATAACTATTTTGTTAACATTATATTGCGAAACAAATTTACTAATTTTACTAATTTAGTCTAATATATTAATCCGTTATTCGCGAGTCCTTTATTATCGACACTATTACTAAACAAAAATAAAAGCCGAATTGAAGTTTGACGGTGGACGAAATAGTAATAAAACACTGTTTGAAAAAGAATGTTTACAGATTTTTGACTATTTTCCAAAGAAAATATAACTAACATGGTAATAATCAGTAAACAATATCTTGCGAATAAAATTACATAATAATTTTGAAGGTTTTGAATTTTACTTAGCAAACACCAAGCAGGGTTGCCACAGTTTATTCTGAATCAAATTGTTTAACTTTTCCAGGATTCCCTGACTTATTGTTTGCCAAAATTTGGCAATAGTCTAACCAATTTAAGTAAAGTTTATTAATAATAATAAACAGCTAGGCTAATACCCAAGGCACCACCTTAGGCCTATTTCAGCAAGAGACTTTTCAAGCCGTTAAAACATGTGGTCGGGTTACAATGTAATAATTTTCCACATTTTCCATATTTCCGTGGATTTTCCCTGTCTTATTTTCTACCAAAATTTGTAATAAAAATTAAATTTCCTGACATTTCCTGATTTTTATACTAATTTTAAACATTCCCCGGTTTATAGACCCATTTTAAAATTCCCCGATTTTAAGACCCATTTTAAAATTCCCCGATTTTTAGACCCATTTTAAAATTTCCTGATTTATAGACCCATTTTAAAATTTCCTGATTTATAGACCCATTTTAAAATTCGCTGATTTTTGAAGAAATTCCAGCTAGCACTCTTCAAAGCACGACTAACCAGTGTTAATGCGTTGAAAACCATTTTTTTAAACAAAATAAAAAATATATATAATCTTCAATATTAATATTGAGAGAAAATTCTTAATTTTATATTTTGAAGCGAAAAATGTCTCGATCGAAGAAATAACACACACCCGGTATATCTTCCATACTAAAACGCAAAATTCACGATTTTTATACCAAACATCTGTTTTCTTGCCAAGATTAAGCGTTTATGGCGAAATATTACTGGAAATTCCGATGTTTATAGGGGTACTTTTTTAGCCAATGGGCTCCGTTCGGAAATATTTGTCGGTGAAATATGTTTTGGTAAAGACGTACGTAATTTCCACTTGAAATTTACGAGCACAGGAATACTTTATTATGATCGCTGATCGTTTGGGGGTTGGAAGAAAAAATGGACGAAAATTTTAGAAATATGTAAAACAGGGTCGACCTTTACTGATGTTGATACTGACCTTGAAAATTGTAATCTTCCCATTTTAGAGAAAAAGCTAACGTAATTGGACGATATCTACTTTCAAAATGGCGTAAAAGGTTTAAAATATATTGTAAATTATTATTTATAACACCTTTAATATTTAATTCATTAGTTATGACTTTAAATATTAATATAAATAGTGGTACTATTATATATTAAAATCAATAGTGGTACTATTATATATTAAAATCAATAGTGGTTCTATTAAATATTAAAATCAATATTGGCACTATTAAATATTAAAACCAATAGTGGTACTATTAAATATTAAAATCAATAGTGGTACTATTAAATATTAAAATCAATAGTGGTACTATTAAATATTAAAATCAATAGTGGTACTATTAAATATTAAAATCAATAGTGGTACTATTAAATATTAAAATCAATAGTGGTACTATTAAATATTAAAATCAATAGTGGTACTATTAAATATTAAAATCAATAGTGGTACTATTGAATATTAAAATCAATAGTGGTACTATTAAATATTAAAATCAATAGTGGTACTATTAAATATTAAAATCAATAGTGGTACTATTAAATATTAAAACCAATAGTGGTACTATTAAATATTAAAATCAATAGTGGTACTATTAAATATTAAAATCAATAGTGGTACTATTAAATATTAAAATACAGTCATACATAGCTTTGAATATTAAAATACATAGTCATAGCTTTGAATATTAAAATACTTAGTCATAGCTTTGAATATTAAAATACTTAGTCATAGCTTTGAATATTAAAATACATAGTCATAGCTTTGAATATTAAAATACATAGTCATAGCTTTGAATATTAAAATACATAGTCATAGCTTTGAATATTAAAATACATAGTCATAGCTTTAAATATTAAAATACATAGTCATAGCTTCGAATATTAAAATACATAGTCATAGCTTCGAATATTAACATACATAGTCATCGCTTTAATTAATACAATTATTTAATGTGAATTTTAATGAACGAACTATAGTAGGAAACAAAAATGTTTTATTTTCAATGTATTCCCGAGCCACCACCCTGAACTTTAAATTGAAAGGAGATAAAAGTTTAATTTGTTGTACTACATAGATGCTTTCCAGTTTACACAGTATGTTTCTGATGGTACAACAGAAAATATTCGTACACAGTCTAATTTTGTCAGGCGAATGATAATACCAGTGTTATATTTCGGGTTTGTAAATATCCCGGATACCACTTTACGTATTATACGGGTTACAAAAAGAAATTGTTCTTAAAATTCCCTGATTTTCCCCGACTTTTTTACTTGTTTTAAAACTTTCCCGACTTTTTTACTCTTTCTTAAAATTCAGTGACTTTTTTACTCTTTCTTAAAAGTCCCTGACTTTTTTACTCTTTCTTAAAATTCCCCGACTTTTTTACTCTTTCTTAAAATTCCCCGACTTTTTTACTCTTTCTTAAAATTCCCCGACTTTTTTACTCTTTCTTAAAATTCCCCGACTTTTTTACTCTTTCTTAAAATTCCCCGACTTTTTTACTCTTTCTTAAAATTCCCCGACTTTTTTACTCTTTCTTAAAATTCCCCGACTTTTTTACTCTTTCTTAAAATTCCCCGACTTGTTTACTCTTTCTTAAAATTCCCTGACTTTTTTACTCTTTCTTAAAATTCCTCGACTTTTTTACTCTTTCTTAAAATTCCTCGACTTTTTTACTCTTTCTTAAAATTCCCCGACTTTTTTACTCTTTCTTAAAATTCCTCGACTTTTTTACTCTTTCTTAAAATTCCCCGACTTTTTTACTCTTTCTTAAAATTCCTCGACTTTTTTACTCTTTCTTAAAATTCCCCGACTTTTTTACTCTTTCTTAAAATTCCTCGACTTTTTTACTCTTTCTTAAAATTCCTCGACTTTTTTACTCTTTCTTAAAATTCCTCGACTTTTTTACTCTTTCTTAAAATTCCCCGACTTTTTTACTCTTTCTTAAAATTCCTCGACTTTTTTACTCTTTCTTAAAATTCCCCGACTTTTTTACTCTTTCTTAAAATTCCTCGACTTTTTTACTCTTTCTTAAAATTCCTCGACTTTTTTACTCTTTCTTAAAATTCCTCGACTTTTTTACTCTTTCTTAAAATTCCCCGACTTTTTTACTCTTTCTTAAAATTCCCCGACTTTTTTACTCTTTCTTAAAATTCCCCGACTTTTTTACTCTTTCTTAAAATTCCCTGACTTTTTTACTCTTTCTTAAAATTCCCCGACTTGTTTACTCTTTCTTAAAATTCCCTGACTTTTTTACTCTTTCTTAAAATTCCCCGACTTGTTTACTCTTTCTTAAAATTCCCCGACTTTTTTACTCTTTCTTAAAATTCCCCGACTTTTTTACTCTTTCTTAAAATTCCCCGACTTTTTTACTCTTTCTTAAAATTCCCTGACTTTTTTACTCTTTCTTAAAATTCCCCGACTTTTTTACTCTTTCTTAAAATTCCCTGACTTTTTTACTCTTTCTTAAAATTCCCCGACTTTTTTACTCTTTCTTAAAATTCCCTGACTTTTTTACTCTTTCTTAAAATTCCCCGACTTGTTTACTCTTTCTTAAAATTCCCTGACTTTTTTACTCTTTCTTAAAATTCCTCGACTTTTTTACTCTTTCTTAAAATTCCTCGACTTTTTTACTCTTTCTTAAAATTCCTCGACTTTTTTACTCTTTCTTAAAATTCCTCGACTTTTTTACTCTTTCTTAAAATTCCCCGACTTTTTTACTCTTTCTTAAAATTCCTCGACTTTTTTACTCTTTCTTAAAATTCCCCGACTTTTTTACTCTTTCTTAAAATTCCTCGACTTTTTTACTCTTTCTTAAAATTCCCCGACTTTTTTACTCTTTCTTAAAATTCCTCGACTTTTTTACTCTTTCTTAAAATTCCTCGACTTTTTTACTCTTTCTTAAAATTCCTCGACTTTTTTACTCTTTCTTAAAATTCCCCGACTTTTTTACTCTTTCTTAAAATTCCTCGACTTTTTTACTCTTTCTTAAAATTCCCCGACTTTTTTACTCTTTCTTAAAATTCCTCGACTTTTTTACTCTTTCTTAAAATTCCCCGACTTTTTTACTCTTTCTTAAAATTCCCCGACTTTTTTACTCTTTCTTAAAATTCCCTGACTTTTTTACTCTTTCTTAAAATTCCTCGACTTTTTTACTCTTTCTTAAAATTCCTCGACTTTTTTACTCTTTCTTAAAATTCCTCGACTTTTTTACTCTTTCTTAAAATTCCTCGACTTTTTTACTCTTTCTTAAAATTCCCCGACTTTTTTACTCTTTCTTAAAATTCCTCGACTTTTTTACTCTTTCTTAAAATTCCCCGACTTTTTTACTCTTTCTTAAAATTCCTCGACTTTTTTACTCTTTCTTAAAATTCCCCGACTTTTTTACTCTTTCTTAAAATTCCCCGACTTTTTTACTCTTTCTTAAAATTCCCCGACTTTTTTACTCTTTCTTAAAATTCCCCGACTTTTTACTCTTTCTTAAAATTCCCCGACTTTTTTACTCTTTCTTAAAATTCCTCGACTTTTTTACTCTTTCTTAAAATTCCCCGACTTTTTTACTCTTTCTTAAAATTCCCCGACTTTTTTACTCTTTCTTAAAATTCCCCGACTTTTTTACTCTTTCTTAAAATTCCTCGACTTTTTTACTCTTTCTTAAAATTCCTCGACTTTTTTACTCTTTCTTAAAATTCCTCGACTTTTTTACTCTTTCTTAAAATTCCTCGACTTTTTTACTCTTTCTTAAAATTCCTCGACTTTTTTACTCTTTCTTAAAATTCCTCGACTTTTTTACTCTTTCTTAAAATTCCCCGACTTTTTTACTATTTCTTAAAATTCCCCGACTTTTTTACTCTTTCTTAAAATTCCCCGACTTTTTTACTCTTTCTTAAAATTCCCCGACTTTTTTACTCTTTCTTAAAATTCCCCGACTTTTTTACTCTTTCTTAAAATTCCCCGACTTTTTTACTCTTTCTTAAAATTCCCCGACTTTTTTACTCTTTCTTAAAATTCCCCGACTTTTTTACTCTTTCTTAAAATTCCCCGACTTTTTTACTCTTTCTTAAAATTCCCCGACTTTTTTACTCTTTCTTAAAATTCCCCGACTTTTTTACTCTTTCTTAAAATTCCCCGACTTTTTTACTCTTTCTTAAAATTCCCCGACTTTTTTACTCTTTCTTAAAATTCCCCGACTTGTTTATTCTTTCTTAAAATTCCCTGACTTTTTTACTCTTTCTTAAAATTCCTCGACTTTTTTACTCTTTCTTAAAATTCCCCGACTTTTTTACTCTTTCTTAAAATTCCCCGACTTTTTTACTCTTTCTTAAAATTCCCCGACTTGTTTATTCTTTCTTAAAATTCCCTGACTTTTTTACTCTTTCTTAAAATTCCTCGACTTTTTTACTCTTTCTTAAAATTCCCCGACTTTTTTACTCTTTCTTAAAATTCCCCGACTTTTTTACTCTTTCTTAAAATTCCCCGACTTTTTTACTCTTTCTTAAAATTCCCCGACTTTTTTACTCTTTCTTAAAATTCCCCGACTTTTTTACTCTTTCTTAAAATTCCCCGACTTGTTTATTCTTTCTTAAAATTCCCTGACTTTTTTACTCTTTCTTAAAATTCCTCGACTTTTTTACTCTTTCTTAAAATTCCCCGACTTTTTTACTCTTTCTTAAAATTCCCCGACTTTTTTACTCTTTCTTAAAATTCCCCGACTTGTTTACTCTTTCTTAAAATTCCCTGACTTTCAGACATTATGGCAACCCTGGTTTTAAGACCCAGGTAGATTAATTTATCGTACATATAACTGAACAGGTGGGGTTGAAAAGACGCGTCTGAAATTGCGACTAGATTCGTCTTAAGAATTTCGGCGCCATTATAATTAACCGTAAAACAACCATTAATTTCGCTTTAATTAAATTCAAACAGCAATCGTAATCCAAGTGGAAATCCCCATTGGTCACTCGGATTCTGGAGAGGCTGGACATTTCAATTTGGGGGAATACGACGCCACCATTAATAAACGGCCGCGGCTATTCATTTAAATTGTACTCGTGCAATTTAACGATTGTATCCTGGCGGAGAATCCGTTATTTAATCGCAGCTCAGCCATTAATTTCCATTCCGAGATGCCAACTACAACACGCGTAGATTATGTGATTTCAAAAAAAATGACTGGAATCTTATAAAATTAGATGGCTAGATTATAGGAAACGGATTTCGTTCTGATTTTGGATTCTGAAGAGATTTAGATAATAGTTGCTGTGACTTAAAAACGGTTTTTGTGATTTAAAAACGGATTTTGGGATTTTGAGATTTTGAAATGGATTTCGAAGTTTTGAAACGGATTTGAGATTTATAAACGGATTAAGAGATTTTAAAATGGATTTTGAGATTTTAAAATGGATTTCGAGGTTTTAAAATGGATTTTGAGATTTTAAAATGGATTTTGAGATTTTAAAATGGATTTTGAGATTTTAAAATGGATTTTGAGGTTTGAAAATGGATTTCGAGGTTTTAAAATGGATAATGAGATTTTAAAATGGATAATGAGATTTTAAAATGGATAATGAGATTTTAAAATGGATAATGATATTTTAAAATGGATAATGATATTTTAAAATGGATAATGAGATTTTAAAATGGATAATGAGATTTTAAAATGGATAATGAGATTTTGTGATTTTAAAATGGATTTTGAGATTTTAAATGGATTATGCTATTTTAAATGGATTATGAGATTTTAAAATGGATTTTGAGATTTATAAACGGATTGAGATTTAAAAACAGATTTTGAGATTTTAAAATAGATAATGAGATTTTAAAATTGATAATGAGATTTTAAAATTGATAATGAGATTTTAAAATTGATAATGAGATTTTAAAATGGATTTTGAGAATTTAAAATAAATTTTGAGATTTTGAAACGGATTTTGAGGATTCAATATGTAAAAATAGATTTGGACATTTTAAAATGTTTAAATGGATTTTGACATTTTATCACCTGATCTGTTAATATCCGAACGTAAATCCGACAAATCGAGTATCGGAACTAACGTAATTTCTTGGTTGGTTCAGTCTTTCAGATAATGCAACCATCGATAAACTTCAATTCGACATTTACTTGTTTAGTAAAAATATCGGTGATAACGGGCTGGCGAAACAAAAATAATAAAAATTTTAAACTACAGTAAATAAATTTCGAGAAATTTTATTCGCGAGATAGTGTAAACAGAAAATTCACACGTTACATATAGGGATACATCGATATGGGTACAGCCGATATATCGGCGGTAATATCGGACGATATTAACAGTAGTATATGATAAAATCATTGTAAAAGACGGTTCAGTGCACTGTCATACCATTTTATTCAAATATTTTATGAAAAAATGTTTGCAAGAACCAATCCGAATATGTTCCTTTTCATTAAATATTTTCGATTGTAGACCATTGGACCGAAATCCCATTCGTCCGAATATACCATTCAACCGAATTCCAATCAATATACCGTTAGTGATACATATTTATATATCGTAGGTTACGTGACGATAGTATATCTAATTTGGACTAAACTATGTCTTAAATATTTATTATTTCGTACCGACGTGTATTTTTAGACCTTTTTCCCTTGAAATTTGATATTTTCCGGGTTTAATTTTGGAAAATAACCTTGATAAGACCCGACGTGAAATAGTTGCCTACCATATCTAACCTAACCCAACCTAACCCAACCCAATAAAATAAATTATTATCATTAGCTAGTTAATCGAGAATTTTCATATTTTTAAATGTTTTTCTGAAAATATTATACTAATAGCGGTATCGGCTTCGCTTAAGCCGATATTGGCCAATACCGATTTTAGAAAAATAGGCCGATATATTGGTGCACCCATAGTTACATATATTTATTTTTTAAATAATTTAGCCTTCGCCTAAGCCGACGTTGGCCAATACCGATCTTAGAAAAATAGGCCGATATATTGGTGCACACATAGTTACATATATTTATTTTTTAAATAATTTAGCCTTCGCTTAAGCCGATATTGGCCAATACCGATTTTAGAAAAATAGGCCGATATATTGGTGCACCCATAGTTACATATATTTATTTTTTAAATAATTTAGCCTTCGCTTAAGCCGATATTGGCCAATACCGATTTTAGAAAAATAGGCCGATATATTGGTGCACCCATAGTTACATATATTTATTTTTTAAATAATTTAGCCTTCGCTTAAGCCGACATTGGCCGAATCCGATTTTATAAATATAGGCCGATATATCGGTGTATCCCTACTTATATATAATTTTTTTAAAATAATTTAACGGAAGCCCTAGACACAGCTAAATACACCGTTTGGTAGCGGCGCTTTTGGGCGTAAAAGTATATCGAAAATAAAATGTTGGTGTGGACCACGACGTCGCGAAGGACGATTGGAGTTTGTTTTATTGAGCAAATCCATTTTTATCGCTCGTTCGCAGCTCATCCCAGCCCGCTTTATTTACTTTGATTTCCCCTTCCAGGCGGGTAGCGCCCCCTGACGCGTGTCAGAGGAATTAATATCGGCGCGGGGAGAGGTTAAACGAAAGGTGCCCCCTGGTCGGCAACACCTTTTAGCAAAATATATCGCGCGGTTGCTTTAAACGATTTCCACAATAAATGTGAGCAGTCACCATTTAATAAGAATTTTCGGTGAAAGGTGGGAGGGTTGGCCGAACAAGAAGGATGAGCCGCCCTCCCCGCTTCGGACACCTTCCCCTAATATGATGAAAAATGGAGCTTTCTTCCCCGCCGCTACGCATAGACCCGGGTGGGCGGGATCGCGCTCGCTTTGGAGCCGCGAGGGACGGCGCTTTCGCCTCGTAATGCTCGCTTTGGAGACGTTTCGAAATTGGCCCGATTTTTACTGAAAATTGGGAATTACCCGGATTTATACTGATTAATGGTATCTACCCGGATTTATACTGAAAAATGGGAATTATCCTGATTTATACTGAAAAATGAGAATAACCCTGATTTATACTGATTTTATTGAAAATTATCCTGATTTATACTGATAAATGGTAATTGCCCGGATTTATACTGATAAATGGTAATTGCCCGGATTTATACTGATAAATGGTAATTACCCGGATTTATACTGATAAATGGTAATTACCCGGATTTATACTGATAAATGGTAATAACCCTGATTTATAGTGAAAAATTGGGAATTATCTTGATTTATACTGATAAATGGTAATTATCCTGATTCATACTGATTAATGGTAATTACCTTGATTTATACTGATTAATGGTAATTACCTTGATTTATACTGATAACTAGTATTTACCTTGATTTATACTAATAAATGGTATTTACCTTGATTTATACTGATAAATGGTATTTACCTTGATTTATACTTCAAATTTTAACTTTTTAGATTTATACTAAAAATTGGGAAGTTCCCGAATTTCCGGGATTTTTGATAATAATTGGGAAATTCCACGATTTTCCCGATTTTTCCTTAAATTTGTAAGTTCCCAAATTTCCGTGATTTTTACTAATAATTGGGAAATTCCACGATTTCCCCGATTTTTCCATGTTTTTCTTATAAATATGGTGAAATTTCCTGATTTTCATGATTTTTATTAAAATTGAAAAATTTCCAAGAATTTTACTAAAAATTGGAAAATTCCCCGATTTCCAAGAATTTTACTTAAAATTGGAAAATTCCCCGATTTCCAAGAATTTTACTTAAAATTAGAAAATTCTCCGATTTCCAAGAATTTTACTTAAAATTGGAAAATTCCCCGATTTCCAAGAATTTTACTTAAAATTGGAAAATTCCCCGATTTCCAAGAATTTTACTTAAAATTGGAAAATTCCCCGATTTCCAAGAATTTTACTTAAAATTGGAAAATTCCCCGATTTCCAAGAATTTTAATAAAAATTGGAAAATTCTCCGATTTCCAAGAATTTTAATAAAAATTGGAAAATTCTCCGATTTCCAAGAATTTTAATAAAAATTGGAAAATTCTCCGATTTCCAAGAATTTTACTAAAAATTGGAAAATTCTCCGATTTCCAAGAATTTTATTAAAAATTGTGAAATTCCCCCGATTTGTCTGATTTTTTAAGGAAATTAGTATATTCCCCGATTTTTCCTACTTTTCTGTCGACAATCTATTTCCCTGATTTTTCCTGTGTTTTCAGGGCTGTATGTTCTTGTCTACGTGAATATGAGCATATGAGTAGGTCAGTGTTATTTGAGAGCCAGAATCAATCGCACAGCTCTTCCATTTTCTAGCTCAACCTTTTTCGTGTGTCTATCCATTCTAACTCTTTGTATTTTACAGGCTTCTTTCTTTACGTTTTAGATATATTGCCCAATTTATTAATTGGTAATTTAGCCTAGGCTCGATTCAAGAGACTGTAGCCCCAAAGGAGCAAAAGAGAACAGAATGACTTTAGCAATATTTTTATCACGGTTCCTCTGGGAAATTTGCCCTCTTTGCAAAATAGCTTTCAAAATCTACTGAGTTTTTATACCCATTTAATAGTGATTTACAAAAAAATCTATCCAACTTGGTTTTTAATAATTGCGCGATTGCTTAAAGGAAAACAAACAAATAGGGTGACCCCTGAAAAACCCCAAAATATTTATAGGAATATAGGAAATTCAACAGTCGAATTATAGGATAATACAGGAGTATTTTCTTTGATAATATAGGACCATATAGGAAAATTTGCATAAATAAACTTTTAATTTTTGTTTTAATATAAAAGACAATTTTTTATAAGCAGACGACGATAAAATTCTACCCAACTTGGTTTTTAATAATGGCGGGATTGCTTACAGGGAAACAAACAAATAGGGTGACCCCTGAAAAACCCCAAATATTTATAGGAATATAGGAAATTCAACAGTCGAATTATAGGATAATATAGGAGTAATTTCTTTGATAATATAAGACCATATAGGAAAATTTGCATAAATAAACTTTTAATTTTTGTTTTAATATAAAAGACAATTTTTTATAAGCAGACGACGATAAAATTCTACCCAACTTGGTTTTTAATAATGGCGGGATTGCTTACGGGGAAACAAACAAATAGGGTGACCCCTGAAAAACCCCAAAATATTTATAGGAATATAGGAAATTCAACAGTCGATTTATAGGATAATATAGGAGTATTTTCTTTGATAATATAGGACCATATAGGAAAATTTGCATAAATAAACTTTTAATTTTTGTTTTAATATAAAAGACAATTTTTTATAAGCAGACGACGATAAAATTCCCATCAAAGAACTGCCTAGGAGGTGGTATACTCTAGGAAGGGACATGTAACTGTATGTAGTCTTTGGTTTTTATTGAATTTTCGGGAAACATGCTTGCCATCTGGTTGACGTACATTCATGCGAGTCGCGCCGATGGTTTTAGAACTGGAACGTACTGAATTGAACTGCCATCAAAGACTGAGGGGGCAATTTTCGTCGGGGGGGGGGGGAAATAACATAGCCGGATTTTATGGAAACATCTATTCCGTTCAGTGCAGTTCTTTGGAGAAGCAATTTACATTTTACCAAAGAGATTTATTACATTAAGCGCCATCTGTATTACGAAAAGCGAACTAGTTACGCGGTAAATTCGAAAAACCGCACGAAATATATAAATAATATCTAATTATAGGAAAATATAGGAAAAATGGTTAAATTATAGGAAAATAAAGGAAAGCATTGAAATATAGGTCACCACTAGCGCGTGTAACGGCGCGTCATCCGATTTAAGACCGTTTTTGCGCGCGTAAATAAAAATACATTATGAAACGCGCTAGTTGAAACCAAAAGCTTTCAAAAAGGTTCAATTTTAATGCTTGTATTTTCCGAAAAAAGAATTTAAAACTAATTTAAGCAATATTATGTAAAAACTGTAAACAAAAGTTCACCTCTGGAAAATTTCGGTAGGAAAAAAGTTATATTTTTTTACGTTTCAGACCGTTGGCGCCACCTGGTAAGACTTTGGATATTGAAAAATGGACCTCTAATGGCGTTACCACTGTGGCTCTCGTCATATATGAAAGGTTCTATTTCGAGCAAATTGACTAGCTAATTAAAGTGGGCTGGGTTTGTATTGGTATTAACAACGGTGTAAAGATTGAAATTCATAATAAAACCTTCAGCCTATAAATAAAAAATAAATAATAATCAGCTAGGCTAATACCCAAGGCACCACCTTAGGCCTAAGTCATCAAGCGACTTTTGAAGCCATTAATTCAGGTGGCCGGGTTACAATGCGTAGGAGGGTGGTGGCAAGCCCTACATGGCACGAGATCGAGCCAACAGCTCCCTACACTAACTATTACCGTTAAACTCGACAAGTTTTTATGGAAGGGGAAACCGAAGAACTCTGGGAAAAAACCCTTAAACCAGTGGGGAGAGAACTTGCAAACTCAACGCAGAAGGAGTTGTTCCGAGTTTTCATCCAGTGCCACAAGCTGGGATCGAACCCGGCTCCTCTTACTGCGAGGCGAAAGTGCTAACCACTCCGCCACCCCTATTTCGTTGTTGAATCAAGGTGTAGTTGAAATATTTAAAAAAATCGATCTTTTCAACTGAAAAACAAATTTAAATATTAAGCAACAAATTTTTGTATATATTTTGCGGTCAGAGGAGCCGGGTTCGATTCCAGCTTGTGGGACTAGCTACTACTTCCGCGTTTAGTTTGCCAGCGCTATTTAAAGGAGTTTTCCCCGAGTTCTTCGTTTTCCTCTTTTCATAAAAACTTGTTGAGGTTAACGGTAAAAGTATGTGTCAGGAGCTGTTGGCTCTCGTGGTATAAAGAGCTTATAAATACTAAAATTTCGTTCCATGGTCCATATAACTTGATGTAAAATTAAATAAAATAAAAGTTCTGCTACTACATGGAGGTTAATAAAATAAAATTTATAATTATTTGCCACCACCCCCCTAAGCATTGTAATCTTGCGCACCTGAATTAGTTATGATTAGATATTAAATAATTATTGTTACCGCGATTTAAACAAGAATTGTCACATTGAAAATAAATTAGGTAAGGCTTACGCGTTTTTGAATACGTGGATAAATATCTCTATTAACTTAAATCGATGTAAAACGATACTTTGTAGGTTTAAAGGCTGTAAGTCACTTGATAAGTTGCCAAAAACCTCAAAGTTCCATTTTTCAAGTCGGAGAGATAATAGAGAAATATCGTCTTGAATTTTGAAACAATTTTCCTGTAATGGAAATATAAACCTCTTAAAGGCGCGACCCAAAAAAAACGACTTTATTATCGATCGAAAACGGTTACTTATCGAATAACCTGTAAAGTTTAAATCTGACATTTTAATTTTTCATTCTACGTTCAGGGTGGGTTCCGAACATTTTTACGATCATAAATAGCCCGACTATTTTGGGTGCATTTTGATTAAATGGATCCATAATGTTCCGTTTGGAATGGCAAAGCTGAACGAAAATGAAATCCTAATTCGTACTTTGTTTATGTATGTACTTGCATAGCTGAAAGGGTGCAGCCTGTATTGGCGACGCTGTAACGCTTATGTTAGCGCGAAGAACACCTGCTCCCTTTGCCGATCGATACTGGAAATAAAATACGGCTTCTTGGTACGGCGTCGAATGAGAGGGAAAATGTTGTAATTGTGTGCTTTATCGAATATGATGGGAAATAGAGACAATTCATATTTTGATAACATTAAGCGCAAAAATACTACTAATTTGGTTGATAGAAAATATTAGTTTTTAGGAAATATATTTATTATTATTTTTTTTTAATATTGGGTTTGAGAAATTTTGTTTATAGAAAATGTTGTTTTTTTTGAAAATGTTTTGTAGAAAATATTTGCTTTTATAAATATGAATTTTAGAATATAGTTTTTAAAAATTTGGTTTTTAAAAAAAATTGGTTTTTAGAAAATTGGATTTTAGAAAATATTGGTTTAAAGAAAAGATATGATTTAAGAAAAGATATGTTTAAAGAAAAGATATGTTTAAAGAAAAGATATGTTTAAAGAAAAGATATGTTTAAAGAAAAGATATGTTTAAAGAAAAGATATGTTTAAAGAAAAGATATGTTTAAAGAAAAGATATGTTTAAAGAAAAGATATGTTTAAAGAAAAGATATGTTTAAAGAAAAGATATGTTTAAAGAAAAGATATGTTTAAAGAAAAGATATGTTTAAAGAAAAGATATGTTTAAAGAAAAGATATGTTTAAAGAAAAGATATGTTTAAAGAAAAGATATGTTTAAAGAAAAGATATGTTTAAAGAGAAGATATGTTTAAAGAAAAGATATGTTTAAAGAAAAGATATGTTTAAAGAAAAGATATGTTTAAAGAAAAGATATGTTTAAAGAAAAGATATGTTTAAAGAAAAGATATGTTTTAAGAAAAGATATGTTTAAAGAATAAAATTGGTTTTAAGAAATTGGTTTATTAGAAAAGATATGTTTTAAGAAAAGATGTTATTAGAATAAAATTGGTTTTTAGAAATTGGTTTATTAGAAAAGATATGTTTTAAGAAAAGATGTTATTAGAATAAAATTGGTTTTTAGAAATTGGTTTATTGGAAAGTATTTGGTTTTTAGAAAATATATTTGGTTTTTTTAAAATATTTGTGTAAAGAAATATCGTAACTGTTATTTTTGTTCAGAAAAAGATATTCATTGGACTACTCTGTATGGTTACGATATCATGTTTTCCAAAAATTAATTGAAAAAAAGACCTCGCAAGGCTTGTGATTTGACAGAAAACGTGACTTTTGTAGTTGCGACGTTTTGGTCGCCAGAGTCCGCTAAACGTAAAGAACGTGGCTATTGTGAACCGCACGTTCGTGGTTAAATATTTTTGATTCCGATCTTATAATAACAGTTGTATAACGACAATTTGAAGTCGCGCGGGCGGGGGTGGGTGGCACGCGTCGCGGTTTTTAGCCGGTAGACGGCGCTCGGGTTACGTCGCGACTTCTGATATGGAAATCGCGTGTCCGATCGAAATGAACAGTCGTTCGTGTAAGCGGTCGTTTAGTTGCACGCGCCGCTGGCAAAACTAAATCTCGTTTAAAATCTAGAGGGGTCGCTTTGTCGAGCGGATAAATCTTCGCGGAAAATGATCGGAACAGAAGGAAATTATACCGACCACATTCTCGGCCGCGTGCCTCTATTCTTAATCAGGGAGGGCACGTCGATACGCGGCCTTTGACGCGCGCCTGCCTTTAGAATTCACTTAGCACCAATCGATACGAGTTAATTATTAATGCAGAAGGTTTCTTTTATTTCGGTGGAAACTATTTTTCGCGGAAGCTCTGATGGGCATTTTTCAATTTTGAGTCGTTCGCCCTCACTCATTAGCTCATTCAGCTCACTTTGCTCTCACTGGAGAGATAAGCGCTCCTTTTTATACGCTCATTGGAAAGATTAATTAGGCGCTCCTCTCTATCGCGGTCATTGGAGAGATTAATTGGGTGCTGCTCTCGTTGACGCTCATTTGAGATATTAATTAGGCGCTGCTCCCATTCAGAGCTTATTTGAGAGATAAATTGGGCGCTCCTCTCTTTTAGAGCTCATTGAGAAATTAATTTGGACGTACGCTTTATTTTAGAGATCAATTGAGAGATTAATTAGGCGCTCCTCTCTTTTAGAACTCATTTAAGAGATTAATTGGGCGCTCCTCTCTTTAAGAGCTCATTTGACATAATAATTGGGAGCTCCTCTCTTTTAGAGCTCATTTGACAGAATAATTGGGCGCTCTTCTCTTTTAGATCTCATTTGAGAGATTAATTGGGCGCTCCTCTCTTTTAGAGCTCATTTGAGAGATTAATTGGGCGCTCCTCTCTTTTAGAGCTCATTTGAGAGATTAATTGGGCGCTCCTCTCTTTTAGAGCTCATTTGAGAGATTAATTGGGCATTCCAATGTAAAATTAGCGCTTTTCTTAAAATGACAATTTGACGCTCAATTTCGTACAAAATAGCGAAAAACTGTAATTGAGTTGAACCGTGCCTATTACTGACCTGAAATTATTTGTGAGTAGCGCTTTGTAAATAATACTAAGACGGTTGCTTTAAATTTGTATTGGTTAAAACATATACAACTAACATAGTTATGGGATATTTATCCTATGAATGGGCCAGTGAAAACGTTTTGGCAAAAAATATATATAATCAGCTAGGCTAATACCCAAGGCACCACCTTAGGCCTAAGTCATCAAGCGACTTTTGAAGCCTTTAATTTAGGTTTCCGTTCATTTAAGTCTTCACTTGGTGTTGAATTAATTTAATTTGAGTTCCACAAAATGATTAGCTTCTAAGTTGTTGTTGTTAAAAATTTAAACGAAAGTACACTCTTCAACGATGTAACTATGGAAAAAGGTCAATTTCGCCAAAGATTTCCAAGTTACCACGTTTCGCTCTTAAAGGGGATATGTTGGTCATCCATCAGCTCTGACAGGCGACCCCACCATAGATTTACGGCACTGTTTGAAGTAAGCCCAACTGAAAGCCCAAATATATACACCCTCTTTGTCCCTAGATACATGTATGTATATGAAAATAGTATATATATATATATATATATATATATATATATATATATATCCGCGATGAGTGGTCACGTGCCGTTGCTTCGAAGGCGAGACAGGATTTGGTGTCCCATTTTATGAATAAAAATATGAACGTGTCCCCAGCATCGATGACATCGGATAAGGGGAGCTCCAGCGGTTAATAGTTCAAAGAAAAAGCATCTTCAATAATCCGCGGCGTTGATAAAATGGAATTAGCGATGAATGGAGTCGGGATCGGGGGTCCCTTTCAGGATGAGGACGCTCTCCACCGCGAAGTCTTTTCTAGTTAGAATCTCCGATTGAAGTTCCGCGGATGTAATTTGCGTTTCATGTATCGCTACTAATAAAATGTTTATCACAAATTTTCTATAGGAACATGTTATGGATTTCTTAATATGACAGAATAGATTGGATTCTGAGTACATTTTTCAAAAGGATTGCTAGTACATTTTTCAAAAGGATTGCTAGCACATTTTTCAAAAGGATTGCTAGTACATTTTTCAAAAGGATTGCTAGCACATTTTTCAAAAGGATTGCTAGCACATTTTTCAAAAGGATTGCTAGTACATTTTTCAAAAGGATTGCTAGCACATTTTTCAAAAGGATTGCTAGCACATTTTTCATAAGGATTGCTAGTACATTTTTCAAAAGGATTGCGAGTACATTTTTCTATAGTATTGCGAGTACATTTTTCTATAGGATAGCGTGTACATTTTTCTATAGGATAGCGTGTACATTTTTCTATAGGATAGCGAGTACATTTTTCTATAGGATTGCGAGTACATTTTTCTATAGGATTGCGAGTACATTTTTCTATAGGATTGCGAGTACATTTTTCTATAGGATTGCGAGTACATTTTTCTATAGGATTGCGAGTACATTTTTCTATAGGATTGCGAGTACATTTTTCTATAGGATTGCGAGTACATTTTTCTATAGGATTGCGAGTACATTTTTCTCTAGGATTGCGAGTACATTTTTCTCTAGGATTGCGAGTACATTTTTCTCTAGGATTGCGAGTACATTTTTCTCTAGGATTGCGAGTACATTTTTCTCTAGGATTGCGAGTACATTTTTCTCTAGGATTCAGATTGCATCTATCTATAAGATTCAGATTGCATCTTTCTATAGGATGAAGATTGCATCTTTCTATAGGATGAAGATTGCATCTTTCTATAGGATGAAGATTGCATCTTTCTATAGGATGAAGATTGCATCTTTCTATAGGATGAAGATTGCATCTTTCTATAGGATGAAGATTGCATCTTTCTATAGGATGAAGATTGCATCTTTCTATAGGATGAAGATTGTATCTTTCTATAGGATGAAGATTGCATCTTCTATAGGATTCAGATTGCATCTTTCTATAGGATGAAGATTGCATCTTTCTATAGGATTCAGATTGCATCTTTCTATAGGATTCAGATTGCATCTTTCTATAGGATTCAGATTGCATCTTTCTATAGGATTCAGATTGCATCTTTCTATAGGATTCAGATTGCATCTTTCTATAGGATTCAGATTGCATCTTTCTATAGGATTCAAATTTATTCGAAATGAATGTTTATTCCATTGATTACAGTAATTAAATTAGTAATTTATGTTTATAACCACATCGCCGTTAATAGAGTCAAAAAATAAGGTTTGAGTTTTCTTAGGGGCACCAAATTCTAATTTGCACAGGGCCTTATTCAGCACGCCGTAGTTTAAGCGTTAAAAAATGTAAGAGTCGAATCGAACATCTACTTTATAAAAATGCACGAATTGAATCCAAATAAATACCAAGCGCGTGATAAAATGGGAAAGTGTATAAAAACTTGTTAACTTGTTACATTGTCGATGGAGATAAATGTAGAGGAGACAGTTAGAAGTTGCGGGCGGGAGAGGGGGTAAATAGAGCGTCCATGCAAGGCTGTCGCGGTGTCGAAAGGCGCAACACGATCCGTCATGGGCGCCAAAAACCTGTCGATTTGGAGCCGACGAAACGCGCGTAAAAATGGGCCGGCGGAGAAGCCGACGACAAGCCATTGTTGATTTCTTTCCGACGTCCATCCATTTTATTTCTAAAACCGCCAGCGCCCCCCCTCGACGCGGAAAGGAAATAACAGCTTCCCTTTTCTCTTCGCGATGCTTTTACAGTGCATTTGCCCCAGTGCCTAACAGGCTAAAAGCACCGCAATTGCCCGGAAAAAAAACCGGCGCCATTTTGTCGAAGTTACCCCCACTCGCTTCCCCCATTTTCAACTTATAGAATAAAATCTTGCACATTTATTTCGATAGAAATCGGAGAAAGAACTATTATTTAGGATGTAGGATGTAAATTGATGGCGATATTGTTTCCATTATCGTTAGTGTTTCTATTATAGTTTAGAAACAGAAACGTGTGATTTTCAAGAGTAAGAATATTTCTTCTACGTTAGAATATATTTACTACGTTAAAATATTTCTTCTACGTTAGAATATATTTACTACGTTATAATATTTCTTCTACGTTAGAATATATTTACTACGTTATAATATTTCTTCTACGTTATAATATTTCTTCTACGTTAGAATATATTTACTACGTTAGAATATATTTACTACGTTATAATATTTCTTCTACGTTATAATATTTCTTCTACGTTAGAATATATTTACGACGTAAGAATATATTTACTACGTAACAATATATTTACAACGTAAGAATATATTTACTACGTAAGAATATATCTTCTATGTAAGAATATATCTTCTACGTAAGAATATATCTTCTACGTAAGAATATTTTTCTACGTAAGAATATATCTTCTACGTAAGAATATTTTTCTACGTAAGAATATATCTTCTACGTAAGAATATTTTTCTACGTAAGAATATTTTTTTCTACGTAAGAATATTTTTAAATTTGTAAATGACATTTGAATTTGTAAATGACATTTGAATTTGTAAATGACATTTGAATTTGTAAATGACATTTGAATTTGTAAATGACATTTGAATTTGTAAATGACATTTGAATTTGTAAATGACATTTGATTTTGTAAACTACATTTGATCTACTATCTTCTATGTAAAATACTTTCTTTTGTGTAAAATACTTTCTTCTATATAAAATACTTTCTTCTATATAAAATACTTTCTTCTATATAAAATACTTTCTTCTATATAAAATACTTTCTTCTATATAAAATACTTTCTTCTATATAAAATACTTTCTTCTATATAAAATACTTTCTTCTATATAAAATACTTTCTTCTATATAAAAATAAAAAGTCAAATAAAAATAATTGTTTAACAACAATGAAACAGTCTTGGAATTTTTGTCAGTCACAAAACTGGCCTTGCAAAATGTATAGGTAGTTTTATTTTCACCGTTTACTCAAATAGCATTAATCTTGAAACTGTTTTTACAAAAGCGCTTAGTTCATCGACTCCAAAACACGTTTCACCGAATACAAATTTAGTTTAGTGGACTAATCTAATCTGGTAAATGGCGTAATAAAATTGGATTCCCAAAAAGGAAGAGGGGTCGGGGTGATGGCCTATTGGCCCGCTTTAGAGTGTAAAACAAGCGAGAGGGGAGCTTTCCAAATTATTTCGGAGGAATTTCGATAAATCTTACAATCATCCGCGATTTTATCTAACACTCAGTTCGGGTTTCCCTGGACCTCAAGCAGTCTGTCCGTATCAGTGACTCGTTAAACCGAAAGGTCACACCTAGAGCTCCATTTCGAGGGACTAGGATCATGTTTTCCGTCGATGCTTTTTAAGCGACACTGCCTTTTGATATTGTCGTCGAAATTCGTCGCGGTTACTTTCGTGACACGAACCACGAGACTGACATTACCTTTACAGATAAATTTATATTTAAGCGCGGGAAAGATTCAAATAATTTGAGTGACTTTTTCATCCAAGGATTTTATACGATCAACTTCTAGCGGGAAAAACATTTAACTGCCTCAGTGTGGTATCGAACCCGCAACCATTGAACTACCGTAGTACAACGGAAGTCCAAAGGTAGTGGGGTTGTTTCCTCGATCCAAGTTGAAATCCACCGTTTGCAAGGTCGAAATCAACCGTTTCCAAGGTCGAAATCAACCGTTTCCAAGGTCGAAATCAACCGTTTCCAAGGTCGAAATCAACCATTTTCCAAGGTCGAAATCAACCATTTTCCAGGTCGTAATCAACCGTTTCCAAGGTCGAAATCAACCATTTTCCAGGGCGTAATCAACCATTTTCCAGGTCGTAATCAACCATTTTCCAGGTCGTAATCAACCGTTTCCAAGGTCAAAATCAACCGTTTCCAAGGTCAAAATCAACCGTTTCCAAGGTCAAAATCAACCGTTTCCCAGGTCAAAATCAACCGTTTCCCAGGTCAAAATCAACCGTTTCCCAGGTCAAAATCAACCGTTTCCAAGGTCAAAATCAACCATTTTCCAGGTCGTAATCAACCGTTTCCCAGGTCGAAATCAACCGTTTCCAAGGTCGAAATCAACCGTTTCCAAGGTCGAAATCAACCGTTTCCAAGGTCGAAATCAACCGGATTCAAGGTCGAAATCAACCGGATTCAAGGTCGAAATCAACCGGATTCAAGGTCGAAATCAACCGTTTTCAAGGTCGTAATCAATCGATTTCACGGTCGTAATCAATCGATTTCACGGTCGTAATCAATCGATTTCAAGGTCGTAATCAACCATTTTATAGGTCGTAATCAACCGTTTCCAAGGTCGAAATCAACCGTTTTCCAGGAAACCAAAACCATTTAAACTCAATACGGCGTTTTTACATAGAGAACAAGTGACCCACAATCCCTGTATTTTCAGAATGGGCCGAAAAGCCCTTTTCTATCTCCGAAGGTCCCGATACAATAAGAAGTATTTCGATTTATATAGTAGAATGGGCAAAAGGAGCTTTGGCCCGAAGGGGGGTCCGGGCGCAAAGGTCACCTCCGCCAAATATTTCCGTAAAGGGGAAGTGTGCATTTTAGGCAGAATCGGTCAATAGCTCCTATACACAGAGACAGACAATGGGCTGCCGTCAATATTTACAAAGACCATGCGCGCGGCAGACGGGTCAATACGGCCCACCGCTTCCCCTGGCGGAGTAACTCGCAGGGTGAATGACTGAAAGGGGCAGACTTCCCTCGGAATAAAAACGTCGTAACTCTGTTTCCAACATTTTCATTCTGGAAACACGTAATAGCTTTGGTCATAGCCGCCATTTTAATCGAGGTTTTATTAATAATTATAAACAGCTAGGCTAATACCCAAGGAACCACATTACGCCCATCTATCAGGAAAAATTTAATAGCTTTGATCATAGCCTCCATTTCATTCGATGTTTTAATAAAAATAATAATCAGCTATTAGCCTAGCTGATTCAAATTGTATATTATTATAATTAGATATAAATATTATTAAAAATCATGGCATCAAATATTAAACGTGAGAAAAAATTCATTTTATAATTAATTACTCCTTCCGTCGAGGTTTACGGTATTAGTTAGTGTAGGGAGCTGTTGGCTCGCGTGACATGAAGGGCTGGCCACCATGCGTTGAGTTAGCAAGTTCTCTCCCCACTGGTTTAAGGGGTTTTCCCCGAGTTTCCGCTTCCATAAAAACTTGTCGAGGTTTACGGTAATAGTTAGTGTAGGGAGCTGTTGGCTCGCGTGGCATGAAGGGCTGGCCACCACCCTCCTACGCATTGTAACCCGGCCACTTGGATTAATGGCTTTAAAAGTCGCATGATGACTTAGGCCTAAGGTGGTGCTTTGGGTATTAGCCTAGCTGATTATTATTATTATTATTATTATTATTATTATTATTATTATTATTATTAAATATTAATTAATTTTATTGTTTATAAGATTAGTTTTTCTCAAGTTCAATTTTTGAACCCAAAAATATTATTTAAACAAAATAAATTTATTGGGAACGGGTATAGGAATTTAACGGTTTTACGTCACCTATGCTTTTTCCTATTGAAAAAAAAATACCCAACATGGCGACCACAACCAAACCTATAGGTTAATAACCTATATTTAGAGCTTGGCGAAACAGATAAATTAACCGCTAAAGTTTTGATTAACCATAAAAATCACGATTAACTGTTTATCCATGGATATTATCCACGGCTATATAGCAATTTAAAAGTAAAATAATCGTTTTTTCGAGAAAAATTTTCGTTTGTGGATAAAAATAAATAAAGTGATTATTTCTTATTCAAGCGCCGAGCTCTACCTATATTCCTGATTTTCTGATATCAAATTAAAACTTTTATCCGCGGATTATTTGAAAACATGACTTTTGCAGATAAGACGTTTCCGTTCTTAGGAGAGGGGGATGAAAGGGGGTGTTCTTACACACGTGGCTATCGGATCGCGGAGACATACCGCGTTCATCGGAGCGGAGGGAGCCCCAAGAATGACACTAACGCAGAAGCCAACGTACAAAAGAACAGAAACAATTCAATCTATTCGCTATTGGGAGGCGGAGAAACAAAAAAAATTGTTTTATTTTTTTGGCTAACAAATGGCTTTGGAGCGAAAAGCCTTCGATTAGAACCGAAGCGGGAGATATCTGCCTGCGCAAAAACCACAGCTTCGACAAAGAAACTCGCCTGGAAAGAGAGCATTGGAACAAGTTGAAAAAGCCCCAAATTTGGTCCACAGATTTCCATATGTAAATCATAGCTTACGGTGGGATTTCTACCCGTCGTGGAATTTACTAAAAACCGTGGAATTTACTAACCACCGTGGAATTTACTAACCGTCGTGGAATTTACTAACCGTCGTGGAATTTACTAACCGTCGTGGAATTTACTAACCGTCGTGGAATTTACTAACCGTCGTGGAATTTACTAACCGTCGTGGAATTTACTAACCGTCGTGGAATTTACTAACCGTCGTGGAATTTACTAACCGTCGTGGAATTTACTAACCGTCGTGGAATTTACTAACCGTCGTGGAATTTACTAACCGCCGTGGAACTTACTAACCGCCGTGGAATTTACTATCCGCCGTGGAATTTACTATCCGCCGTGGAATTTACTAACCGCCGTGGAATTTACTAACCGTCGTGGAATTTACTAACCGTCGTGGAATTTACTAACCGTCGTGGAATTTACTGACCGTCGTGGAATTTACTAACCGTCGTGGAATTTACTAACCGTCGTGGAATTTACTAACCGTCGTGGAATTTACTAACCGTCGTGGAATTTACTAACCGTCGTGGAATTTACTAACCGTCGTGGAATTTACTAACCGTCGTGGAATTTACTAACCATCGTGGAATTTACTGACCGTCGTGGAATTTACTAACCGTCGTGGAATTTACTAACCGTCGTGGAATTTACTAACCGTCGTGGAATTTACTAACCGCCGTGGAATTTACTAACCGCCGTGGAATTTACTATCCGCCGTGGAATTTACTATCCGCCGTGGAATTTACTAACCGCCGTGGAATTTACTAACCGTCGTGGAATTTACTAACCGTCGTGGAATTTACTAACCGTCGTGGAATTTACTAACCGTCGTGGAATTTACTAACCGTCGTGGAATTTACTAACCGTCGTGGAATTTACTAACCGTCGTGGAATTTACTAACCGTCGTGGAATTTACTAACCGTCGTGGAATTTACTAACCGTCGTGGAATTTACTAACCGCCGTGGAATTTACTAACCGCCGTGGAATTTACTAACCGCCGTGGAATTTACTAACCGCCGTGGAATTTACTAACCGTCGTGGAATTTACTAACCGTCGTGGAATTTACTAACCGTCGTGGAATTTACTAACCGTCGTGGAATTTACTAACCGTCGTGGAATTTACTAACCGTCGTGGAATTTACTAACCGTCGTGGAATTTACTAACCGTCGTGGAATTTACTAACCGTCGATTGATATTATAGATTTATGCCTTTGAATACAGTAATTACGGTCACTGGAGGGCCCCTTCCAAGGATGGGCCCCTAGGCCACGGCCTAGGCGGAAATACGGCACTGTCCGCCGTGGAATTTACTTTCCGTCGTGGAATTTACTATCCGCTGTGGAATTTACTATCCGCCACGGGGATTTATATCCGTCGTGGAATTTCATCAACTAGGGATTTTGGGATGATTTTAAAACTGTTTGTTAAATATCCAAATGCATCAGAAAGAATAAATGTCAGTTTTTATATTAAACATAGCTTTTAAATAATTCAAATATTGCAAAACAAAATCTGAAATTGAACTGGTGGGTTACCGTAAAAATTTGCCATATAGCTCCGGTGCAAATCTGAAGATTTCGGTCGGACTAAAAAAAGAATAAAGAAAAGGGGGAAATCCTGGAGAAAATGCGCGAGTAGCGTGGTGTACACGGTCGCGTTTTGTTCCAGTGGCTTTTCCGGGGAGTCGCCGTTAACTAGGTTAGCATCGATCGCGGCCGCCTTGTCCCTAAAAAAGAAACCTCCCTGACTAAAAGCACGCTAGAGATACGAAGCTACACGGACGGGCGGAAAAAGTATTTTGAGCGAAGAAATCGCGGCGTGTTTCCCAGCGAGTTTTAATCGGATAAAACGCTACTTTCTCGTCCGCGCTGAGCGCGGACCGAAAGGAAGCTCAGGCGAGTCCGACGCGGACCGAGAAGAAACAGCAGACTCGCTTTTACTCAGTTACGAACTTAACGCGGGGGGGGGGGATGACAAAGCCACGAGAGAATGATAAAATTGGGGGGTTAGAGCCCCCGTAAGAGGGGGTGCAGGCGGGGGTTTGCGAAATTGTGAGGAAACACGGAAGCCCGAAAGAGTGAGAACAAATTTTCGGGGTTCTGCTTTTAGTCTGAGTCTGAGAGAAAATTGTCTTCGCAATTTGATTCCAATATCTGAAATGGATCTGTAACAATGAAAGAGTAACGGCATGTTTTTATCTTCGATTTTTACGTTACTTCTTTTTTATTTTTCGCTAATTTCACACCTAAAGTGGTCGAAATATTAACACATTCAAATTACAAAATATAGCAGTTGTAACGCGTTGAAACTGTGATAAAAAATTATAAAAAATCTCTAAAGGTACTATAACTGTACTCCAATTTTAAATAATGTTTATAAAATAATTAATTAACTATTTTTATTTGCTCTTTATAGCATAGTTGGCCATTTTTTAATTTTTTTTATTTAAATCAAATCAATCGATTTTTTATATTTAAATCGGATGTTTTTGAATTTATTGAATTAATGGTTCTTTTCCGGTATACTTAACAGGTATTTTACTTTTATCAATTAGCTTATCTTGAATTAAATTAAATCTTAATATTTTTAATTATAACTTAGTAATATTGTTAACTCGGATTTTCTTTGTATTTTAATTTTTTAAGATCCTATTTTTGGCCATTTTGTATTCAGGACTCCATTGAAATACTTTGCGTGATTTAAATCAATGATTTTTTAAATAAATTGATATAAATCTTGAATAAATTTATGTTTTAAAAAAAACTCCTTTTAATCAGTCAATCATGATGATATGATTTTTTGTTAATATGTTAACCTTTAAAATGAATTGGAAACTTTTAATCTATAATTGCTGCATTATCAATATTTAAAAATAATATTATTTTTGTATTACTTTAAAACATGTTATTAAGACATTTCTAAAGATGGATCAATAGTATTTTCATCATTAAAAATTGGAATTTAGAAGTCTGAATTTAAAAGCAAAAATTAAAATGGCACCACGGTAATTGTTAAATAATATATGGTAAATTTCCGGGTGATTATTTTACCTTTACAACCACCGTTAGCCGCGTACTAGCTTCATTATGTAAATATTATCCCCATATACCTCCAGTACAAGTTGTAACCCTTGAGCATTTTGAAGGTAACCCGTGAAAATGAAGATGTTAAAAAAATTCGCATTTTCCGCTCAGCTCCGAGCTAATTAACGACAGCCTCAGAATGAAAACGGGTCTGACAGAGAATAGGACCTTGGTGCTAAAATATAGTACAATCATTCCAAATTTCCATTTGTCAAAATCGTAAGCTAACCAAAACTCTGATTCTATAACAATCATAATTAAACCATAATTGTTAATAACGTTATTGTTATGGTTGATATGTGGTTTGATGCCAAGCTCCTCAGTAGTACTATGTTTTACATAATATTTTAAAAATAGATCATATTAGGTATATTATATTATATTTTCTTTACATCAAAACATTTAAAACTGAATTTTGAAAAACAATTGCTATATAATTAAAATATATAAACATATTTGAAAGTGTACACGATTTTTCGGCGGTTTAGCAGAAAAATATATTGTTTTCATTTAATTTCAAAAAATTCAGCTAAAATATATCATTGTGTTCATTTAATTTCAAAATATTAAGCTAAAATACATCATTGTGTTCATTTCATTTCAAAACATTCAGCTAAAATATATCATTGTGTTCATTTAATTTCAAAACATTCAGCCAAAATATATAATTGTGTTCATTTAATCTCAAAATATTGAGCCAGAATATATCATTGTGTTCATTTCTTATCAAAATAATCAACTAAAATATATATTATTGTGTTCATTTCAAATCAACATATTAGGCTAACGTTCTAAAACTTAAGGTATTCAAATTTCAGCGGTGTCTACGGCCGAAGTGGGGAATCATGATTAAAATTATAAATATGTCAACAAAAAGCAGGTGAATTAAAATTAAGTCAGACGTTTTGGGTAAAATTTAAGGGTTTCCCAAAATGTGTTTATATTTTTATATTTATCTTAATCTTAATTGACTACCATACTACGATCGGCAAAGGCACGGTTTAGTAAAGTTTAGGCTGATATAAATCATGATTTAAATCAAGTTACTTTTTCAAGAAATTACTGATTTAAGTCACACAAAGTATTGAATGGAGGAATACAAAAAATAGTTTAAAATCTATAGAAAATCTGAGCAAAATAAAATATTACATAGTAATTAAAATTAATTAATATTTCAATTAATTCAAGAATAGATAACTGGTTTCAGTAAAATATCCGTTAATTATACAGTATTTAAATATAAAAAAGATGTTTTTTTTATTAAAAGCAATTAAAAAATTTCGAATAAGTTGGAACGACCGTTGAATACCCCTACCTGGACGATCTGCTCACAAAACAAACATTATTTAAGATATCTTATTTTGACACTAAGCCATATCCCTGAGTAATGTAATAATAAAGCGATGAAACAATGCCAAAACGTAATAAGTCACATCGCCCACGGGACCAAAGCGGACAATCTGGAACGGATTCTCGCGGTTACAAGGACGAGATCCTCCTAAATAAAAAGTGTGGCCAGTTCAACCCTACCCCCCCCCCCCCATTTTGAAGGGGCACAAAATGTACTCAGAACGCGGGGGGGGGGTGTTACTCACCCCTAATAAGGGGAGACGGTTAAGCTGGTTTCACATTCGACGGAAAATTACTTCCCATTTCGATTTTTACCGCCGATGTTCGACTACACGTCGAGTGTGAACGCGACCCTTCAACGGTCGAAAACGCGACCGAAAGCGCCAACGCAATTAAGGGAAAGAAATATCAAAACTCGTATTTATCAGCCGCGGGCTGTTCTGTACCCTCACCGCCAAACAGAGACCCCCCCAACAATCTTCCTCAAGTAACAGGTAAGAGTCATTTAAGCCTCAAGAAAGCGTCCGTAATATGGCGTTGTGAAATAATATAGCGGTAGATACATACGGGTTCGTCTCAAATTAGGGACTACTCGTGAGTTTGAGATTTATCACCAATCGTAATGTATACGAGTTACCCTCAAATTTGAGAATACTCGCGAGTTTGAGATATTTCACAAATCGTAGTGTATACGGATTTGTCTCAAATTAGAGAGTTGTCACAAATCATAATGCATACGGGTTCGTCTCAAATTAGTGACTAATCGTGAGTTTGAGATGTATCACAAATCGTTATGTATACGGGATTTTCTCAAATTGGAGATAACTTGCGAGTTTGAGAGGTGTCACAAAACAATGTATACGGATTTGTCTCAAATTAGAGACTTGTTACAAATCATAATGTATACGGTTTTGTCTAAAATTGGGGACTACTCGTGAGTTTGAGATGTATAACCAATCGTAATGTTTACGGGTTTTACTCAAATTAGGGACGTATAAAGAATCATAAAGCATACGCATTCGTCTGAAACTAGAGATTACTTGCGAGTTTGAGAGGTGTCACAAAACAATGTATATACGCATTCGTCTGAAACTAGAGATTACTTGCGAGTTTGAGAGGTGTCACAAAACAATATATATACGCATTCGTCTGAAACTAGAGATTACTTGCGAGTTTGAGAGGTGTCACAAAACAATGTATATACGCATTCGTCTGAAACTAGAGATTACTTGCGAGTTTGAGAGGTGTTACAAAACAATGTATATACGCATTCGTCTGAAACTAGAGATTACTTGCGAGTTTGAGAGGTGTCACAAAACAATGTATATACGCATTCGTCTCAAACTAGAGATTACTTGCGAGTTTGAGAGGTGTCACAAAACAATGTATATACGCATTCGTCTCAAATTAGAGATTACTTGAGAGTTTGAGAGGTGTCACCAAACCATGTAAACAAGTACGTCTCGAATTAAAGAAATACTCGTGAGTTTGAGAAATGTCACAGCCATAACGCAAAGGGGTCCGCCTCAAATTAAAGACTACTCACTAGTTGCAGACAGGGTTGCCACAAAATTTTCAGATTCAAATTCCCTGACTATTCCCTGTTTTCCCTGACCATTTTAAGAGATTTTCCCTGACTTATTAAAGCCAAAATGTTTCTTTTATATTTTACTTTTATCAGAAATTAATAAATTTGATCGATTTATATTTCAGAAAAAGGTTATTGCAATGTTGAAAAAATTAGCCAAACATTCATGGAAATAAATGATAATCGTGGAATTTGTCATAGATCTAGAGTTAAATTACCTTCAAAAAGTGCCAAGATAAAATTGAATTCCCTTACTTTTCCCTGAATTTTTACCAGTTCTTAAAATTCCCTGACATTTCCCTGACTTTTTAGGCCCATTTTTAAATTCCCTGATTTCCCTGACGCGTGGCAACCCTGTGCAGTTATGTAACAAACCGTGAAATCTAGAGCCCGAGCAGAAGAGGGTTTGAGATTCGTCAAAATCCCGTAAAGATATATTTTATAGATCTTGAAAACCACTTGGAAATCGTAAATTGTCTAGAAAACGAGTCTAAAAAATCTTCAATTTGATATAAAAATACTAATCTAAAATTACAAAAATGGAAATGTCAGAGCCCTAGAGGACCTTTTGTCGAATTCTATAATAATAAACCCTAAATCTACATAATATCGATGAGTTCAGCCCAAATCGAGAACTAGGTTGTAGCACATCGTACAGAAAATGTATTTCATTAAACCAATTTATTTAACAAGCCCATAAAGACTAAGGAAAAGCTCAATAACCGGGGTAAAAAATATCAACAACCCGGCTAACAAATGCCAAAAACGCACGGCTAGTAAATTCCAAAAACACACGGCTAGTAAATTCCAAAAACACACGGCTAGTAAATTCCAAAAACACACGGCTAGTAAATTCCAAAAACGCACGGCTAGTAAATTCCAAAAACACACGGCTAGTAAATTCCAAAAACACACGGCTAGTAAATTCCAAAAACACACGGCTAGTAAATTCCAAAAACACACGGCTAGTAAATCCCAAAAATACATGGCTAGCAAATACCAAAAACACACGGCTAGTAAATCCCAAAAATACATGGCTAGTAAATTCCAAAAACGCACGGCTAGTAAATTCCAAAAACGCACGGCTAGCAATTACCAAAAAAAAAGGTTAACAAATCCAAAAAAAGTTAACAAATCCAAAAAAAGATTAACAAATCCAAAAAACCCGGTCAACAAATCCCAAAAACCCGGTCAACAAATCCCAAAAACGCACGGCTAACAAATCCGAAAAAAAGGTTAACAAATCCAAAAGAAGATTAACAAATCCCAAAAACCCGGTCAACAAATCCCAAAAACGCACGGCTAACAAATCCGAAAAAAAGGTTAACAAATCCCAAAAACCCGGCTAACAAATCCGAAAAAAAGGTTAACAAATCCCAAAAACCCGGCTAACAAATCCCAATAACCCGGCTAACAAATCTCAATAACAAGGCCAACAAATCCCAATAACGCGGCCAACAAATCCCAATAACCCGGTCAACAAATCCCAATAACCCGGTCAACAAATCCCAATAACCCGGTCAACAAATCCCAAAACCCAGAAATAAATCGAATCGTTTATCGGGGCCCGTGGACGTGTGATTCTAAGACTTAAAAAGTATGAGCTGAGCCGGAGACTAACTCAACACTAGCAACGGTGTGAGGCGACGGGGAGGGTTACGAAAGTTATACAGGCTACGCGATGATATTTTTTGTCGGGTAATTATCCGGGGGAATATTTTAGTCACTGTCTCGCAGCGCAACTGAATAATTCCAGAAATCGGCTCCCCGTTTTCCTAGCAGACCTTACGGAAGGTGAATTATAAATAATATAAAAACACCGATATAAAATAGCCGGCTTTTAGGGCAGCCTGCTCGGGGGGGGGGGGGGGGGGTGGCCCCGGGGATAATTAAAACCGAATTACGTTCCAAGTAGCTACTGTGCAACGCGCGGTTACATCGAGGAAGAGAGAGACATTGGTGCACGGTGTCGCCGCTGATAAATGAAGATTTCTGGCGACGATTACCGTGCGGAATTTGTACCATTTAGACGTCATTTAAAATCAAAATGTAATATTTGTTAAGGAAGATTGATAAGAAGGACATTTTGAGGCTTTGTTTGACAAATAATTATTAAGTAAATTTATTTTTAAAGAGATGAAAATGTAGAAAATATTCGTAATATTTAGATGTTTCATAATAATAATAATTAGGTAGGCTAATCAAGCGAATTTTAGAGACATTAATGCAGGGTGGTGGCAAGCAGCGTGGGAAATAAGGCGGTGGCAGTGGGTAAATGACCAGTTAAAAATTGCCCGGACCAGTTTATTTATTAAATCGGAGGGGGGTTAGTGGCCCACTGGACCACTTAATTCGAGGTGAAGATTTTGAAATTGGTAGGTCCAAATGTTATATTATTAGTCTTTGGATTTGAAGGTCTGTGTAACGGCGGCTGCGGCATGTTAGTACATTCCAATTCGAATTCAATTCAAGCTATTAAAAATGGTTAAAAGTTAAAACACGATATTCTAATGTAGCAGACGACGTGCACTGGTCGTGGTCCAGTTTATTTATTATAGGCCAGGGGGGGTCATTGGTCACCTGTCCACTTTAAACAAAAATCCTTATTTCCCACCCACTGGCAAGCCCTTCGTGCGAAGCGAACCAACCGCTCCCCACACTTACTATTACCCCCGAGTTCTTCGGTTTCCCCTTCCATAAAAACTTGTTGAGGTTAACGGTAATAGTTAGTTTAGGGAGCTGTTGGCTCGCGTGGCATGCACTTGCCACCACCCTCCTACGCATTGTAACCCGGCCACCTGAATTAAAGGCTTTAAAAGTCGCTCGATGACTTAGGCCTAGGGTGGTTCCTTGGGTATTAGCCTAGCTGATTATTATTATTATTATTATTATATGTAACATAACTAATCATAACTGTGCTAAAAATAATTTTTTCTCAATGAGACCTTGTTGCAAGGATATGACGTAATTGACGTCACTTCCCAGTCGATCACGGTTTTATCGTCCTCAAAACTAGTTTTGGCGTGGAGGGAAGGAAGATAAAATCAGTTTTAGTTAGTACGTATTTTCTTTGGTGGCTATGAAACAAGGTCTCATTTAAATTTTTAATACAGATATGTTAAACAGACGCAAAATTATGAGTAATTACGTTACATTTGCTATTACCAATAACCTTAGAAAGTTATGGACAGGTGAAACCCGCCCACTCAAACAGTCAAACTCAACCAATAGGGAGTTGTTCCGAGTTTTCATTCAGTGCTACAAGCTGGAATCGAACCCGGCTACTCTTGCTGCGAGGCGAAAGCGCTCACCATTCCACCACCCTTGACTATTCATTTCCTACTCTAACTATTACCGATAACCTTAACAAGTTCTGGACAAGGAAAACCGAAGAGCTCGATGGAAAACCCCTTAAACCAGTGGCGGAGAGACCTTACAAACTCAACGCAGGAGGAGTGGTTCCGAATTTTAACCCGGATTGAACTGGTGTAGGGAGCTGTTGGCTCGATCTCGTGGCATGCAGGGCTTGCCACCACCCTCCTACGCATTGTAACCCGGCTACCTGAATTAAGGGCTTCAAAAGTCGCATGATGACTTAGGCCTAAGGTGGTGCCTTGGGTATTAGCCTAGCTGATTATTATTATTATTATTATTATTATACTGCGAGGCGCAATAATTGCTTTAAAGCAAGTGTCGGCTCTAGGTGAAGTAGCTTTTTTTTCAACAGATGTCGCTAGCATCGAAATCAAAACAAGATGCTGAAGCTACATTTTGACCCAAAAGGCGGGACATAAAAGTATGCTTCGTTTTGATTGGCTCGTTTGTAAATTTGTCAATAACTTCAATTATAGTAATTGTTTACAATATATTTTATATGGGATATATAAATTCGGTTAAAGTTCACTAAGCAGAGTAAAAGTGGTCTATATATAACACTCTATAATGGCTCTCTGACGACGTTATTGTTTCGCTATTTTGAAATTTTGCGTCCTTGGCCATTAATAGATCATAGATGGCTCCACGCTCTCCACGAAAGTCGCTTTTTTCGAAGATTCGGATAGATTCATGGCCATCTCTAATAACAGGGGCCTTTTCATAATACAGGTGGCAATGATAGAGCCGACTGTTGCTTTAAAATTCGTTGACGAAATTATTAACCTTATTACATTTTGATCAACGTTTTAAATATATATATTTGTAAATAAAATTTATTGTGGAAAGTCGAAAATTGGTACCTTCCTAATTACGTATATATATTAGTAATGGATAATACCGATGATACAATAAATTGGATTTCCGATACAAATTGCGGGTTTCGCTAGCGATATTAAATGCCTTTTTTCCGTGGTCTAAATACGGGCGTTGACCAGCGGTCAATTTATGTAAATAACTAATTCACTTGGCAAAAAAAAAGCCAGCCTGAAAATGGTAAACATGGAATATTGACTTTGTATTGCTTTTACATTTTTGGCGAGTATATTTACTTAAGCCTTTAGTCTCGGACACACACTGTATTCATATACCGACGAGCGCCAGCTTTATTTATGGGTAACCAACAAACTTGAAAAAAAAGCTCTTAAAAACAGTTACATATTTCCCACGAAGGTCGATTAGTCGATTTATCGAACCGAAATATAAATAAACTTCATATTTTCAGATGAATTTGATCTTCTTAATTTGACCGATATCGCGGAAGAAACCCTTATGGCAAAGGGCAAAGGGCAAAGGGCAAAGGGCAAAGGGCAAAGGTCGAGTTATTTCCTGGGAATCATAGTGACCAGTTAATAAAGAGATTGTTAATCAGCTAATTTTTAAAACTGCGCAGAAATACAATGTTTCGTTTAACCTAAGCCTCTAAAGAACTAATATAATTTAGATTTTAGGGGGAATACGACAACATAATATATATTTTAACAAATTTCGTCATTTTCAGCTCTTCCTTCCCCTTTGCGGCTGTTCCTTTCCCCCTTTGCAGCCATTCATAACCTATCCAGTACTTCCTCCCCCTTCCAGTCCTTCCCTGAAAACGCAAAGTTCGATTTTAAAATACCTTTATAATAACTGGCGCAACGCTTTATTATATTTCAAGAAATATGCTTCATAAAAATCTTTTTCAATTCTTTTTCTGTCTTTCTAGAGACGGCCAAAAATCAACGGAGCAGTGTTGAAAGCCTACTGCATATGTTCTGAAAACATATTTCCACTGGTACCCACTGATTTATCAAACTAATTTTCCGAAGAAAAAATTTACCATATTTTCTTAGATTAATTAAAAATGGAAAATTGATTTATAAGTATGTGAATGTCCCTACGCAGAATTAATTTTATAATTTATGTCGTTAAGCGTATGGTATACAGGGTATTTCAGAAGGTTACGCAAAAAAATTAAGGAGTTGTAGGGGGTGAGTTGAGAAGTATGCCTGTTTTTCCACATTTTCCTACGATGAGATAACAGAGCGCCAGAGAGCTTCAAAGTGTGGCCTACTAGCCCCTGGAAGTAGGCTGCAACAAAACCAAGCAGCAGGGAAATGCGAACATTAGAGTTTGGGTTCGTGTGATAGGTGAAAAACGACTTTGTAAACAAATCGAGGTGATCAGCGTATAAAAGTAACTTAAATACTACTTAAAGTCCTTGCTGCTTGGTTTTGCGCTTTGTACAGCCTACTTCCAGGGGCTAGTAGGTCACACTCTGAAGCTCTCTGGAGCTCTTTAAACTCATCGTAGGAAAATGGTGAAAAACAGGCATACTTCTCAACTCACCCCCTACAACTCCTTTAAGTTTTTGCATAACCTTTTGAAACACCCTGTATATGCCATGTTTTATATGATAATGTAATTATTTTAGGGTTTAATTTGAGATCATAAACCAAATCTAACAATTATTATTCACCTGGAAATTAAGTGGTAACATAGTTACTATATTTCAAAGTAGTAATTTTTAATCTAAATATTTTTAAATAACTATAAAATGAATAAAATAAATTTTGGAAAATTCAACCTTGAATATTTTTTAAAACAGAATAATTACGATTAACTTTGGAGTTACGGCGATTTGGTTCCGAGTCCACGCGATGAAGCCAATAAGACCTGAGAAAGAGAATTTTTCGCTTTTGTCGGGCCGACTTCTTTAATCTCAATTTTTTGGGATCTTGTCTCTCGCTCATTTGACGTCGATTTTTTTTTTTTTTTTTTTTTTTACGATGAATGAAATGTTAAAATTACCTCTGGCAGAAATGATTTGGAAAAATACCGAACGAAAATAGAAGCCAAGTGTAACATCAAAAGTTTGCCAAATGAGATTTTGTTTCGATCTTTTCAAACAAAAATGAAATATTTCTTAGACTTTAAAAAGATGTTATATTTGTTGCACTCCTCGAAGGGCTAACCACTCTTAGAAAGTCTGTACACCGGATTACGCTTAGATTAGCACTGCCAAAGGCAGGGACTTCAAAGATTACGCGTAATCCCATTAGTACAGTCAAAGGTACGGCTCTGTACACCGATTACGCGGAGTGATCAGCCCCTCGGTTGAACTTTTCTAGACAAAATTCACCTTGGACGAGACTAAATATCAGACTTGTTATATGGCTTTTTTGTATAAAACTACACTGCTTATGGTTTTATCTGCATCGTCAACGATAAGTTACTAAAGCAGGGATCATATGCACCAAAACGTTAGCGAATTCTGCTACGCATTTTGCACCGTAACGTTCATTTGCTAAAGCATAATTCTACGTTCCTAAACCTTAACATTTTCTATTAACGTTTCTGATGCCTAATTGTTAATGCGTTCCAACGATGTCGAACGTTTCTTATACCTAATTGTTAACTTGTTCAACACACGTCTAAGGTTTCTGATGCCTAATTGTTAACTTGTTCAACACACGTCTAAGGTTTCTAATTCCTAATTGTTAATGCGTTCCAACGAAATACACGTCTAAGGTTTCTGATGCCTAATTGTTAATGCGTTCCATCGACGTCTAAGGTTACTGATGCCTAATTGTTAATGCGTTCCATCGACGTCTAAGGTTACTGATGCCTAACTGTTAATGCGTTCCAACGACATACACGTCTAAGGTTTCTTATGCCTAATTGTTAATGCGTTCCATCGACGTCTAAGGTTACTGATGCCTAAATGTTAATGCGTTCCATCGACGTCTAAGGTGTCTTATACCTAATTGTCAATGAGTTAGTTCCATCGACGTCTAAGGTTTTTTAGGCCTAATTGTTAATGCATTCCATTGATGTCTAAGGTTACTGATGCCTAGTTGTTAATTCATTCCATCGACGTTTAAGGTTTTGACGCCTAATTGTTAATGCATCTCATCGACGTCTAAGGTTTCTGATGCCTAATTGTTAACGCGTTCCATCGACGTCTAAGGTTGCTAATGCTCAATTGTAAATTTGTTATATCAAAACCGTTGAATTGTCCAAAGGTTAATTCAATCCAAAGTAAACTTCGATCATGTCTTATAAGGGACAACTCCCCCTTTCACCTCCAATTACTGTCTGCAGGCCGCGGCTATTACCGTGACAATATTCTCGGGCCACACACGTAACGAGACGAATATTATTAGTTCGGAGTAACAAAGACGAATTAAAACGAGAGGATAATTGTTTACCCGGAGCTTTTGCACTTGGTCGAGTCTGTTGGCCGGATGTGGGTGTGACTCGGAGCGGAGCCAAGGGTCTCTTTTTAGAGGAGACGCGCATTCTTCTTAATTAGTGGCGCTGGGTAACGAGAGGGACGAGCCCTAATTGCGCGAGCAAATGTTCGGATTCGAGAGAGACCAATTTAGCCAGTGGTTGCCAGCGACAAAAACCAATTAATCTTCGAGGGCCGAAGTTTCGTGACGATGCGCGCCTACTTCCCGAGACTGGCCAAGACTGTACGTGGCCATGGATTCGTCAATATTTGAGGCCACCGAGCTCATCCTAAGCGCGTAAACTGACTACGATACCAACAATCAGAAGCCGCGACGGGCCCAGAGCAAACTTATTCCTTTTGTTAGCCTAACTATAATTAAATTTACACATCCTCTTTCAGATTTACGTTGGAATAATTTTAGGGGAGATTGTGTTTTAAGCTCGAAGGCAGTTGATTATAATCGGAAGGAAAGTGGGTTATTTATAATCAGGGTGAATATCGCCAAGATCAAAAGTAATTATAGGAAAATAGGAAATTTGTAGTTAATTTATAGGATGTCATGGAAAATAATTTTTAGGATCTTATATTAAAGAATATTTAGGACCTTATGGAAAATAATTTTAAGGATATTATGTTAAGTTTTTAGAATCTTAATTTCCTTAAAATTCTTAACCATAAGATCCTAAAAACATTTAACCATAAGATCCTAAAAACATTTAACCATAAGATCCTAAAAACATTTAACCATAAGATCCTAAAAACATTTAACCATAAGATCCTAAAAACATTTAACCATAAGATCCTAAAAACATTTAACCATAAGATCCTTAAATTTTTTAAAAAGTAGCTCCTTAAAATTCTTTAACATAAGATCCTTAAAATTCTTTAACATAAGATCCTTAAAATTCTTTAACATAAGATCCTTAAAATTCTTTAACATAAGATCCTTAAAATTCTTTAACATAAGATCCTTAAAATTCTTTATCATAAGATCCTTAAAATTCTTTATCATAAGATCCTTAAAATTCTTTAACATAAGATCCTTAAAATTCTTTAAAATAAGATCCTTAAAATTCTTTAACATAAGATCCTTAAAATTCTTTAACATAAGATCCTTAAAATTCTTTAACATAAGATCCTTAAAATTCTTTAACATAAGATCCTTAAAATTCTTTAACATAAGATCCTTAAAATTCTTTAACATAAGATCCTTAAAATTCTTTAACATAAGATCCTTAAAATTCTTTAACATAAGATCCTTTAAATTCTTTAACATAAGATCCTTAAAATTCTTTAACATATGTTAAAGAATGTTAAGGATCTAGAGGTCGGCGTTTGGATAAGAATTAATCACTATCTTTTTTTTCATCCACAACCGACGATTATACGAAAAGTAAAATTATTTTTTGCACGTTAAATCCCTTTCTATCCGTGGATTATATCTATAAATAAACAGTTAAACGCAATTTTTATGGTTAATCGATATTTTGGCAGTTAATTTATCGGTTTTTCCGACCTCTATAAGGATCCCATGGAAAATAATTTTATGGATCTCAAAGGATTATAATATAACTCATAAAGCGAAAATGTTTGGAAAAATACAACCAGTGCTGAATCGGAGAAGATACTTCCAATGCTAAATCGGAGGGCGGGGGGCGAATACTAACAATACTAAATCGGAGGGCGGGGGGCGAATACTAACAATACTAAATCTGAAGGAGGGCGAATACTTCCAATGCTAAATCTGAGGGGAATGGGGGCGAATACTTCCAATGCTAAATCTAAGGGGGGCGAATACTAACAATACTAAATCTGAAAGAGGGCGAATACTTACAATGCTAAATCTGAGGGGGGAATACTAACAATGCTAAATTTGAAGGAGGGCGAATACTTCCAATGTTATATCTGAGGGGAATGGGGGCGAATACTTCCAATGCTAAATCTAAGGGGGGCGAATACTAACAATACTAAATCTGAAGGAGGGCGAATACTTCCAATGCTAAATCTAAGGGGGGCGAATACTAACAATACTAAATCTGAAGGAGGGCGAATACTTCCAATGCTAAATGTAAGGGGGGCGAATACTAACAATACTAAATCTGAAGGAGGGCGAATACTTCCAATGCTAAATCTAAGGGGGGCGAATACTAACAATACTAAATCTGAAGGAGGGCGAATACTTCCAATGCTAAATCTGAGGGGGAGCGAACACTAACAATGCTAAATCTGAAGGAGGGCGAATACTTCCAATGCTAAATCTGAAGGAGGGCGAATACTAACAATACTAAATCTGAAGGAGGGCGAATACTTCCAATGCTAAATCTAAGGGGGGCGAATACTAACAATACTAAATCTGAAGGAGGGCGAATACTTCCAATGCTAAATCTGAGGGGGAGCGAACACTAACAATGCTAAATCTGAAGGAGGGCGAATACTTCCAATGCTAAATCTGAAGGAGGGCGAATACTTCCAATGCTAAATCTGAGGGGGAGCGAACACTAACAATGCTAAATCTGAAGGAGGGCGAATACTTCCAATGCTAAATCTGAAGGAGGGCGAATACTTCCAATGCTAAATCTGAGGGGGGGGAATACTTTCAATGCTTAATCTGAGGGGGAGCGAACACTAACAATGCTAAATCTGAGGGGGGTGAATACTAACAATGCTAAATCTGAAGGAGAGCGAATACTTCCAATGCTAAAGCTGAAGGAGGGGGGGGGCGAATACTAACAATGCTAAATCGTAAAAATAAATAGCATTGGTGGTATTTCAATAAAGGAATATTACCAATGATAAATCGAGAAAATACAAACACTGCTTACTCTGAGAAAAATATTTCCCATGGTAAATATTGATAAAAAATCGGTAAAATCCTTTCAACGAAGAGTGTTAGCAATGGTAAACCTCGATATGAAGTGGCTGGAGTCGGGCGAGCGGTGGCCCGGGGTGGGTGTCTTCGAATTAAAGTGATAATTTTGGCACTATAACGTCAAAAGCGAGTAGAGGCGGGTCCCAGTAAGCCCTCTCGATCTAAAATACACAATCATTTAAAGCCAAAGAGGGGTAGGGGGGAACCCTGGTGTAAGAAATAAAACACTTAATGCGCGCGACGCCAGCGCGGCCAAATCAAATATTCCCAACACGAGCGCCACCTAGGAGGGGCGTTGGATTCCCGAAGGGGAGCGTCCATAAATTACGTGAGGCGTTTAGGGGAGGGAGGGGGTCGAGCTGAATCTCACGTGGAGGAGATGATGGGTTTCGGCAAATATCACGTCATTTTTTTACCCCCAAGAAACAGTGTAAAATTGCGATAAAACTGGGTTAAATATTAGCAGTTCCATAATATTTTAAATTTAAGTATTTTATTGTTCGATTTTCTCACTGTCAGGGCGACCAGGGAAAGGCTTGGGAAATTTTATAGGAAAAATAGGAATTTAAGAGGCGAATTATAGGAAAATATTGGGAACTAAATACGAAAATATAGGAAACTAAATACGAAAATATAGGAAACTAAATACGAAAATAAAGGAAACTAAATACGAAAATATAGGAAAATAAATACGAAAATATAGGAAACTAAATACGAAAATATTTTAAAATAAGAAGGTAATTACTGCATATCGGTAAATCTTGACTCGAATCACCTAGAATATTTATAATGTTTTGTACGCTGCTTTCTTGCATCATTGGATCACTTAGCGGATTTCAAGATTTTGTTCAAAAGTGGCAGTATTTTCACTACATGTTCTATGACACGAATTTTAATAATTATCTCATTTTCAAAAGATCGTGATTTTATATGAAGAACTCGAGGGAAAATCAATATAACTTTACGAAATTCAAATTAATTTATTTTTTTAGAATACTTTTTTACTTTTACTTTTTTACTTTATTTTGCAGCCAAGCTATCTAGATCTTCAAAATATTTTCACTACATGTTCAAAAGATCGTAAAATTATAGGTAAATATAGGAAAATAGTTGAAAATAAAGGAATTTATAGGAAGGCATTAAAAATATAGGAAATTATAGGAAATATAGGAAGTCTGGTCACCCTGCACTGTGATTCTAGACTACATTCTGTCTAAAATAGTAGTCTTAACTAGTCTTAAATATAAATAATTAATCAAATTATTTTTTTTTTAAATCCAACGGCAATCAAACACAGATTAACGTATTTACACTAAAAATACGCATTTTGAAAAATCTCACGTGATATTAGGGGGGAGGGAGGGGGGTCGAAAAATCGCCAAAATTAATGGACGCTCCCTTAGTAGCGTTAAGAAACACGTTCGCCGCCTAAGGGGCTTCCAGCGAAGCGAAATCGCCGCCAGCCGACCAACTGTTCATTACTCTCGTAGGTTACAGCGCGGTGCTACCAGGCGATTAATTTCGTCCAATGTAAGGCGCTAGAAGGCCGGCGAGTTACGTCAGCGAGAGATTACGTGGGGAGTTAAAAAATGAACGGACGCGGTTAATTAATTCACGAACGATTTTTGAAGCCTATTAAAATGTAGGTGAGAGTAGAGGCGGCTATTGGAAACGGGCTGGACGTCTCGCTTTCCAAGAGAGGCTCTTGGAGGGAGCTTAGGAGAGATTAGAAGTGGCTGAAACGATTCTGAGTGGCACCCGGACGAAGGCTCGACTGTAATCCGCGGCTCTTCCAGCGTTTAACCAAATATTCAAATTCACTCTGATCTTAAATAAAGGAACTCGATTTTGCAGCACTGACTTCGGGATATTTTTTTTTTCAAATTTAATCGAGTTGATATTCAATGAAATATTATTTAGCTGTTATTTCTGGCTAGAATAATTATTATTAATATATTATATATAATATATAACATAATATATAAGATAACAAATAACAAATAAAATACAAGATAATATATAAGATAATATATTTAATATATATTATATTCATAATAAATATATAATACATAATTTACAATAAATATATAATACATAATTTACAATAAATATATAATACATAATTTATAATATATATAATACATAATTTATAAATATATAATACATAATTTATAAATATATAATACATAATTTATAAATATATAATACATAATTTATAAATATATAATACATAATTTATAAATATATAATACATAATTTATAAATATATAATACATAATTTATAAATATATAATACATAATTTATAAATATATAATACATAGTTTATAATAAATATATAATACATAATTTATAATAAATATATAATACATAATTTACAATAAATATATAATACATAATTTACAATAAATATATAATACATAATTTACAATAAATATATAATACATAATTTATAAATATATAATACATAATTTATAAATATATAATACATAATTTATAAATATATAATACATAATTTATAAATATATAATACATAATTTATAATATATATAATACATAATTTATAAATATATAATACATAATTTATAATATATATAATACATAATTTATAAATATATAATACATAATTTATAATATATATAATACATAATTTATAATATATATAATACATAATTTATAATATATATAATACATAATTTATAATATATATAATACATAATTTATAATAAATATATAATACATAAATATAATACATATTACATAATATATATATATATATTACATAATATAACGAAAGTTTACTTTTTATAATAATCCTTTTAAAGGACTTAAAGGAAATTTATCAGTGAAATATAGGAACATATAGGAAGAAAATTGGGAGAAAAAAGGAGAAAATTAATAAAACAATAAGATATAATGATTGTCAAAATTGTTTAAAGGGGGTATAACATTCAAAATGAAGTTGATAACCGATAGAAATAGTCGAAAACTATCGGCAAACAGTGTTGTAAATAAGCATCTTTAAAAACTAGGACGTAGAATGAAAACTATTTTAATTTCTTCAGACTTTTGAGTTAAATTTTTAATAATTATAATAATCAGCTATGCTAATACCCAAGGCAAAACCCTAGGCCCAAGTCATCTAGCGACTTATAATGCCTTTAAACAGGTGGCCGGGTTACAATGCGTAGGAGGGTGGTGGCAAGCCCTTCATGCCAAACAATCCAACTGCTCCTTACACTAACTATTAACGTTTACCTCAACACGTGTATAAAACTTAAAATATAGGTATTATAATAAATTGAATGAAATTATCGGAGAAAAAAGGTTGGACGTTAAATTATAGGAAAAATAGGTCACCCTGCTGGTCGAATTCTTTGGTGTTAACCAATATTTTGCACACCCCTACTCGCGACTTTTAATTCCATTAATTCAGGTGGCCCGGTACGAGGTAGGAGGTTAGTGAAAAGCCCTACATGCCACGCTAGTCAAAATCATCTACTCTAAGTAACAAAAAGTGTACTCATGGTTCGTACAAAATTTCCGGAATTAAATTCCCTGACATTTCCAGGTTGTCCCTGACCAAATTGCCAAATTTTCCCTGACCATTTTTGTAGAATAAATGAATGGTTTGAGGTAAAAATCTTGAAAAATATTTTCTTTCAAACATTTATTTGCCGGATTTTTTACGGTCATTTTAAAATCCCCTGACTTTTTGGGACCTTTTTCAAATTCCTTGACGTTTGCCTAGCCTTTTAGAAATCTTTTAAATATCCCGGACTTTCCCCTGACCTTTTGGAAACCTTTTAAAATTACCTGACCTTTTGGAAACCTTTTAAAATTCCCTGTCTTTTTGGAAACATTTTCGAATTCCCTGACCTTTTGGAAACCTTTTAAAATTATCTGACCTTTTGGAAACCTTTTAAAATTTCCTGTCCTTTTGAAAACCTTTTAAAATTCCCTGACTTTTGCCTACTCTTTTGGAAACATTTTCGAATTCCCTGACTTTTCCAGGTTTTCCAGGTCGTGTACGAACCCTGCGTACGACTCATTTCCACTCCGAAGGCTACCGCACCCTACCAAAAAGTCCCAGAGCGATGAAAGTAAAAAAAAAGAATCTAAGAAAGCACACTATCTCCAACCACTTAGCTTTGCCTTTCAACCCATCTCTTCAGTTTCCTCGCGGGCCGGGTTTACCATATAGAGTTATATATCTGTGTATTGATGGTGCTACAGAATAGGGACCACTTCGGAATTCGAAAACATCGCGGCACTTTAAAATGAAAACACGAGTGCCATGGCGCTTGTTCCCGCGGAGGTCGCGTTTCCAGTGAAGACACGCCAGCGTCCATTCGCGATGGTTCTCTAGAGAGTTTGACACCCCGAAAGCCACTTCTATCCACTACCTTCCGAAATAACCATGTTTAACAGTTAAGGATGCCGAACGTGGTTTCAATCGCGGTTAGCGGTCAAAAGTACGAAAAGAACGATTTCCAATTTATTTAAGTGCTATCAGTGACTCGCGTGGTTTGTCTTTGTCATAAGTATAGCAGGGCCGTCGTAAGGCATGGGCTAAATTGGCTACAGCCCAGGGTTCCCAGCCAATTTTTGGGCCCCGGAAAGGCCTGCCATACAGTCTCTACTCTAGGGATAACGGTTTAGATGGTTAAATATTATTTATGCTAATTTAATATTACGTATCTTTTAGTTACGTCTAAAGTAATTTGACTCTTCGCCACATCGCGTATCATACGGTACCCACAATTTCTAAAACCTAACAGCAAATCACTGTCAGTAAAATCTATTTTCGGTAGAAATTAAAAGTTTTGGTTTGATTTTTGTGTAGTTGAATTTAGACAACGGACGTACAAAGGCTGACCGTTGGGGATCGCAAAGGTCTTAAGAAATCATTTAGCCCAGTGCCCCAAAAAGGCTTAAGACGGCCCTGAGGTATAGCAGGGTTCGGACAGTTTTTTCTGATTCAATGGACATTTACTTGATTTTTCTTGACTTATTTTAAGCCATGGATAATAAAATTAGTGAATAAGTATTAGTCCTTTATGAAAAGGGATAAAAAAGCTAAAGCCTAAACTAATGGACTAATCTATTGATTCGCTAATTTTATCATCCTTTGCAATGCAGTCCATAAGTTGTTCATTTTAACTTTAACATTTCGTACATATTATTATCCACCACTATCCCTCATTTCGGTTTTCCGTTGCTATGCAACTCGTTTTGAAATTTTTAATATTTAGGCTTAGTTTCTCTATTCGGTGTTATAGTCGCAAGCCAGATTTCCCGCACGGTACCGACGAGTCCCAAATAGGACGAAACCGGTCTACCGTTGGAATTTGGGGCTATTTTATTTAATTTAGTTTTTCACTGGTCCGAGTTTCGCATCTTTATGTTTGCTACAAGGGTATGTTCCCATTTATCCCAATTTTACCTTCTCCCAAAAACATGGTGTTCCATTTGTCCCAATTCCATTTCTCCGAACCGGAGTTCATTTAACCCAAAAATATGTATTCCCATTTTTCCCAACGATCAAGTTTCCCAAAAAAATTGATTCCCATTTCTCCCAACGATCAATATTCCCAAAAATATGGATTCCCCTTTCTCCCAATCATTATTTTCCAAATATATGGTAATTGCGCGGTTTTAGATCTCATCGGTACGAGTCGATATTTCGAAAAAAATACAGCGTAACATTTTGACGGCATTATATTTTTTGACGACATTGTCTAATAAAATAGGAAGGGGCCCATATGTTAATTACTTGGCGTTAGGTTAGGTTAGGTTAGGTTTACCATATTCATATGGGCAAAATTTGATGTACTTGCATATTAAAATAAAACTTAGATTGATGTTTATACCAAGTGTAATTTTGGGACAAATGGGATTTGGGATAACTATTTTGGGACAAATGGGATTGGGACGAATAGGATTGGGGGAAATGGGATTGGGAGAAATGGGAATTGGGAGAAATGGGATTGGGAGAAATTGGAATTGGGAGAACTATTTTGGGCGAAATGGGGGTAAACCGCTGCAAGACCTATCGGTACGAGCTATTTGTAAGTTTTTAACTTCTTCAAATTTGTTTAATGGACTAATCTACTTATTCGCTAATTTTATCATCCTATGCAATGCAGTCCATAGGTGGTTCCTTATAACTTAATTTAAGCCAAATTTTTAAATTTTTAAACTATATTTTTGTAAAAAATTCTCAACCAAGATTAAATTTAACGAATTTTCCTTGTCCTTTATGCTCGTGTAAAATTCCCTAATTTTTTAATGTTCTTTTAAAACATTGGTTTTTCTACAACTTCATAAGCCACCAAAATGTTAAGACCAAATATCAAAATTGAGTTAGGGCCCCGGGCAAAATATAAGTTACGGGCCTTAAGATAGCCGTTAATACTGGAGATAGTTTTTAAAGCGGAATTTAAAAACGTAAGCTTACCCGCCAGACATCATCGTCAAACGTCATTTAACACCCAAGAAAACCAACAAATGATCTCAAAAAACGATTCTTACCTAGAAAGACAAAAAAGGAAAATATATTATTTACAATGTGTATAAAAAAAATTTGATTCTTAGTAATAGCATGCATGTCAAGTTCTTAAGAGTTCTTACAAGTTTAACTAAGATTTATTTCGTTCTCGTACAATAGACACTTTAGAAATTGATAATTTCAAGCTTCAAATTTGCTCGAACTGAATTTAAGAAAGTGATGTAGGAAATATTTGGAAATAGGATCTATCGCTAAACAAAATAAAATCGAAGGTATCCCAACAACTTGGATTTTAATTATCTCTAAGTTTTAACTTAAATATAGGGTACAAAATCTGTAGATTTAGGGTAGATTTAGGACCTCTGAAAAATAGGCACTTTAATGTTATTTACGGACCCGATGGGACCCTTGTTATCTCAAAATATTTTCTAAATAATAAATGTCGTATTATAATAGAACTAAATTTTTTATTGTAATATAATATAATTTTTATTGTAATATAATATAATTTTTATTGTAATATAATATAATTTTTATTGTAATATAATATAATTTTTATTGTAATATAATATAATTTTTATTGTAATATAATATAATTTTTATTGTAATATAATATAATTTTATTGTAATATAATATAATTTTCTATCGTAATATTATATAATTTTCTATTGTAATAGCATTAAATATTCTATTGAAATATAATATTATTTTTATTGTAATATAAAATAATTTTTATTGTAATAGAATATAATTTTTATTGTAATAGAATATAATTTTTATTGTAATAGAATATAATTTTTATTGTAATAGAATATAATTTTTATTGTAATAGAATATAATTTTTATTGTAATAGAATATAATTTTTATTGTAATAGAATATAATTTTTATTCTAATAGAATAAAAATTTTAATATAATAGAATATAACTTATTTTAATAGAGTGACTATAATTTCCAATAATAGAATAGAACATATTCTCAAAAAAAATATTACATATGTTATATTTATCATTTTTGATATAATAATAAAATATAATTTCCTAAATTTTAATCTCGTTTTAAAAATGATGTCCACAAGTTCTTAAAGGAACTTGAAGCAGTTTGCAAGTGCACCATCTTAGACGCTGGGGAGTGGGGATGACGGAGAGAATGAAGAGCCAAAATGGGATTAAAAGCAGCGAGACAATCGATAGCCACTTCCCATCCACAAGAATTATAAGAATAAGAAGGGTAAGAAAATTGCAGGTTTATTGGGGATGCACGTAACGGGAATATTTCAGCCCTTTAAGGACGCGCACTAGAAGCGACCGCCTACTTCGGCTAATAGGGAAATACGCTACCCGACTTCTTATGGCGCGAATGTGGTAACCGACATTTTGGGGAAATTTACCAGGTTGCCATGTTCTGAAGATTTCATCTAAGTTAAGGCAGGAGAGACATAAATTAACAAAATGGATATTTTAAATAAGCAATATTTATATTTTCTAACTCGGAACCAATAACTTTAGCGTTGCTAATTTTCCGGAAAAATAAAATGCGGTAAAAATTCCAGAAGATTTTCAGCAAATCGGAAATATAAAAACATTAAAAACCCTTAATAAGTAATTTAACTTTTTATCGATATAAAATGTCTAATATCAGTAAACATACTACAAAACATTAATAGCGTTTCATTGTTAATCAGTTTAAACTAGTCTAGAGGTTTAGTTTTACTTTCAGATTCGAAAAAATGAGGCGAAAATGCCGCTTTATTTAAATTTACAAACAATATTAGACTAATCATGAAATGAAAACTTTTTTTTAATTTTTTCGGAAAAATACGAAACATTTTCCGGAAAAAACGCCTCGGTCATTTTCCGCGGAAAATTTTCCATTTTTCACAACACTTAATATTTTATATTAATATGAATCTATATTCCCTCTATATAATTAAAAAAATTCAACCTTATATATTTATTGAATATTATTTAAAATTATATTTGGACTGTAGAGAAACACATTTAAGAATTCTGGTGAACTTCATTTCATACAGAAAATTACCGGAATATTAATTTTGACGATATAGAAATGAATAATATGTCTTGCGTTAATATATTTATTACGGAAGATAACCACAATTTCGTAGATAACGTTCGAGACGAAACCGAAAACAGAGCAGCAAATGGCAGAACGTTAATATGTGGTTTCTATTCGCTTGTTTCGGGATTTCGGAGTAGGGTAAGAAGAGTAAGGCTAAGAGGTCATTTTACTCCGATTCTGTGGTGGCGAATAGATCGAGTCGGAGTAAAAACGTTTTTCCAAAATGGCTGCCTGTGGCCTTTTTAGCAAATAAATTCTGGCTAGCAAAATTTTATTTTATTTCAGTAGGAGTAAAAAGAGTAGCCCTAATAAAACGTTTGAGGTTAAAAAGAGTAATATTAAATAGCTAGGATAATACCCAAAAGCACAGGCCCAAGTCATCGAGCGACTTATAATGCCTTTAAACAGGTGATCCGGGTAAAAATGCGTAGGAGGGTGGTGGCAAGCCCTTCATGCCACGCGAGCCCACAGCTCCCTACACCAACTATTACCATTAATCTCAACAAGTATTCACGATAAGGGGAAACCTAAGAACTCGGAGGAAAACCCCTTTTACCAGCGGGGAGAAAACTTGCGATTTACCTAAAAACTTATAATAGGCTACTTACGTATAAAATAAATAAGATAAACATTTTAACATGATTTTAAATAAATTTTATTACGTAATTAAAGTTGTTCCTAATTTTATCCCATTGAGAACTTGCAAACTCAACGCAGAAGGAGTTGTTCACCCTAAGCCACAAGCTGGGATCGAACCCGGCTCCGCTTGCAGCGAGACGAAAGCTAAACACTCCGCCACGCCAACTTTTACTCCGAGAACAGGCGAAAATAAACCATCTAATATCGGAACCATTTTTTGAGGTTATATTTCCTTAAAGCCTCAATTTTGTCCCAAAAAATATACATTTCGGAGTTACCTTCATTTTGCACTATGGAAAAGGGAACATCTTCTAAACACACTATCCCCGCGTACGCCAGCCGCTCTCGACGGCGCATATCCGAAAAGCTCTTTGACGCGACTACTCCACTCTCTCCCGCAGCCTCTCGCAATCCCCGACCATCCCCTCTTATACTTCAATCCAACGAAGATCAAAGGGTTTTACCAGCGGAGAGACGACTTCACCAGGAATGCTTTTCCATGTACGGACGCCGACAAGAGTGTGCTGTGTTACCGGCTCCTCTATTGAAGCGAGTTAGAAGAGATGGGCGCGTTACGCTCATTTTCGAGCGCAGATGCCAAAGAGAGAGCAATAGGGTGGTACGAGTAATCGAACCTCATCTCGTACTCGGCCTTTTTTGAGATCGAGTAATCTAACCTCATCGGGTACTCGGCCTTTTCAGAGATCGAGTAATCGAACCTCATCGGGTACTCGGCCTTTTCAGAGATCGAGTAATCGAACCTCATCGGGTACTCGGCCTTTTCAGAGATCGAGTAATCGAACCTCATCGGGTACTCGGCCTTTTCAGAGATCGAGTAATCGAACCTCATCGGGTACTCGGCCTTTTCAGAGATCGAGTAATCGAACCTCATCGGGTACTCGGCCTTTTCAGAGATCGAGTAATCGAACCTCATCGGGTACTCGGCCTTTTCAGAGATCGAGTAATCGAACCTCATCGGGTACTCGGCCTTTTCAGAGATCGAGTAATCGAACCTCATCGGGTACTCGGCCTTTTCTGAGGTCGAGTAATCGAACCTCATCGGGTACTCGGCCTTTTCTGAGGTCGAGTAATCGAACCTCATCGGGTACTCGGCCTTTTCTGAGGTCGAGTAATCGAACCTCATCGGGTACTCGGCCTTTTCTGAGGTCGAGTAATCGAACCTCATCGGGTACTCGGCCTTTTCTGAGGTCGAGTAATCGAACCTCATCTCGTACTCGGCCTTTTTTGAGGTAGAGTAATCGAGCCTCATCGGGTACTCGGCCTTTTTTGAGGTAGAGTAATCGAGCCTCATCGGGTACTCGGCCTTTTCAGAGATCGAGTAATCGAACCTCATCGGGTACTCAGCCTTTTCAGAGATCGAGTAATCTAACCTCATCGGGTACTCGGCCTTTTCAGAGATCGAGTAATCGAACCTCATCGGGTACTCGGCCTTTTCAGAGATCGAGTAATCGAACCTCATCGGGTACTCGGCCTTTTCAGAGATCGAGTAATAGAACCTCATCGGGTACTCGGCCTTTTCAGAGATCGAGTAATAGAACCTCATCGGGTACTCGGCCTTTTCAGAGATCGAGTAATCGAACCTCATCGGGTACTCGGCCTTTTCAGAGATCGAGTAATCGAACCTCATCGGGTACTCGGCCTTTTCTGAGGTCGAGTAATCGAACCTCATCGGGTACTCGGCCTTTTTTGAGGTCGTGTAATCGAACCTCATCGGGTACTCGGCCTTTTCTGAGGTCGAGTAATCGAACCTCATCGGGTACTCGGCCTTTTCTGAGGTCGAGTAATCGAACCTCATCTCGTACTCGGCCTTTTTTGAGGTAGAGTAATCGAGCCTCATCGGGTACTCGGCCTTTTTTGAGGTAGAGTAATCGAGCCTCATCGGGTACTCGGCCTTTTCAGAGATCGAGTAATCGAACCTCATCGGGTACTCAGCCTTTTCAGAGATCGAGTAATCTAACCTCATCGGGTACTCGGCCTTTTCAGAGATCGAGTAATCGAACCTCATCGGGTACTCGGCCTTTTCAGAGATCGAGTAATCGAACCTCATCGGGTACTCGGCCTTTTCAGAGATCGAGTAATAGAACCTCATCGGGTACTCGGCCTTTTCAGAGATCGAGTAATAGAACCTCATCGGGTACTCGGCCTTTTCAGAGATCGAGTAATCGAACCTCATCGGGTACTCGGCCTTTTCAGAGATCGAGTAATCGAACCTCATCGGGTACTCGGCCTTTTTAGCGATCGAGTAATCGAACCTCATCGGGTACTCGGCCTTTTTTGAGGTCGTGTAATCGAACCTCATCGGGTACTCGGCCTTTTTTGAGGTCGTGTAATCGAACCTCATCGGGTACTCGGCCTTTTCTGAGGTCGAGTACTCGACTTCGACCTCGAATAATAAATGGAAAATAGTCGTCGATAACAGAGTAGTGAGTACTTGAAAATTGCATATTCGGGTACCCGATTACTCGAATAAGCTGCTCTCTAAACTCGTCGAGTATTTTGTTTTATCTAACCTCGTTACTTCAAAGTTCAAAGAGGGGTTTTACAACTTTCGGGGGGGGGGGGGCGATAAACGGTATCTCTAAAGTTGTGGAAACTGTGATTCATTTAAATTAAAGGAATATTTTTTAGCATTGAAAGTTACTTTATACTCCTTTTAAATTTAATTTCATAATTACTTGAATAAAACCAGCTCCTAATCAATTACTCGATAACCCGACTCGTTTAAATATTAGGAGGTTTTTTTTAGTTACTCGACTCGAATAAGAGAAAGTTTCTCCTTAATCAAGTACTCGAATGCTCGACTTGATTTCTATATTACTCGACTCGAATACTCGATGAAAAACAATTTGGTACTCGATTGCCTAAAAGCACTATACTCGCACAGCCCTCGAAAGCAACCCTTACGAAAAACCTCGATCAAAACTGATTACAAAACTACTTCCAAAAAGTGGCGACTCAAAATTCGACTTGAGTGGAAAATTACAAATCAAAATGTGTATCATTATTTTGGGCTAAGATTTTGTATTTTTTAACCTATATTTTAGAAAACGTTTCCTATTTGCAACCGAAATTAAATTCCCTGACATTTTCCTGATTTTTAGACAATTTTTAAAATTCCCTGACTTTTCCCTAATTTTTGCACCCATAATCAAATTCCCCGACTTTTCCCTAATTTTTACACCCATACTTAAATTCCCCGACTTTTTCCTGATTTTTATACCCATATTCAAATTCCCTGACTTTTCCAGGAATTCCAGGTTTTCCAGGTACCGTGTCTAAAGTTAATAGTCTTACTACCTAGTTGTGACCTTATTCTATTAACCACGTTAAAATAAATTTTGTAAAGTTAAACATATCATCACACCCCCCACAATTACAACCCCCAATTTTAATATCCCCTTTAATGAAAGAGCGAGTGATCCAACTAGGATGAGTTTTCGAGGTGAGCTTGACTCGATGAGAACGCCCACCGTCGGCTTCAAGTTGGATCTCTAGTCTCTCTCTCTCCAGCGGGGAGGTATTAAGGCGAGCTAGAACGTATTAAAATAATCGATGGCAGCTGCTAGTTCGAATCGTCGGAGCATATGCTTGGTGTTCGGGCGGGAGAGCGCTCGGGCTCAGCTTTTGACGGGCCGAATTAACGTCCGATTGTTTGAAGTTTCGATGGAACTTGACACTTCCCCGCGTTCGACTCCTATTGATTTTTAAGGGGCTTTCCTGCCGACCAATCTTCGTCGGAGAATTGCGCCACGCGTTTTCATAGTATCGCACTCTCTAACACAACGCCGACAACTATCGAAACGCTTACTGCGAATACTCTGGTTTGCTTTAATTATTCATTTTATCCCGTTTATAGGCGTAGGCTACAATGTTCGTTATTTAGTACCGCTTTTCTACAGGATTCGTATATAATTCCCGGAATTAAATTCCCTGACATTTCCAGGTTTTCCCTGATCACATTGCCAAATTTTCCCTGACCATTTTTGTAGAATAAATGAATGGTTTTTGAGATAAAAATCTTGAGAAATATTTTCTTGCAAAGATTTATTTACCCGATTTTTTTGCGGTCATTTTAAAATTCCCTTACGTTTTGGGACCATTTTCAAATTCCTTGACGTTTCCCTGACGTAGTTTACGAACCCGGACTACAAACCATTCGTTGGCAAGCTAATATCCACGTTTTGCAAGATGTGATGTGTTTTTTAAAACCTTATGTAAGGGCATTAAATATTAATAATATTGATAATACTAATGATAGTAATAATCGCATATTGTATCTAGCAACTTTTGATGGTAGTAAATCAGGTGGCCTAGTTACAATGCGTAGGTTGATGGTGGCAAGCCTTTCAAGCCACGCGAGCCAACAGCTCCATGCACTTACTATTACCGTTAACCTCTACAAGTGTATATCGCTCAGGTAAACGGATAAATTAACCGCCATAAAATTCGATTTACTGTTTATTTATGGATATTATTCGCGACTATACGATTTTATATGAAGAACTCGAGGGAAAATCTATAACTTTACGAAATTCGAATTAATTTATTTTTTTTAGAATACTTTTTTACTTTTACTTTTTTACTTTATTTTGCAGCCAAGATATCTAGATCTTCAAAATATTTTCACTACATGTTCAAAAGATCGTAAAATTATAGGTAAATATAGGAAAATAGGTGAAAATAAAGGAATTTATAGGAAGGCATTAAAAATATAGGAAAATATAGGAATTTATAGGAAGGAATTAAAAATATAGGAAAATAAAGGAATTTATAGGAAGGAATTAAAAATATATATAGGAAAATATAGGAATTTATAGGAAGGAATTAAAAATATAGGAAAATATAGGAATTTATAGGAAGGCATTAAAAATATAGGAAAATATAGGAATTTATAGGAAGGCCTTAAAAATATAGGAAAATATAGGAATTTATAGGAAGGCATTAAAAATATAGGAAAATATAGGAATTTATAGGAAGGAATTAAAAATATAGGAAAATAAAGGAATTTATAGGAAGGAATTAAAAATATATATAGGAAAATATAGGAATTTATAGGAAGGAATTAAAAATATAGGAAAATATAGGAATTTATAGGAAGGCATTAAAAATATAGGAAAATATAGGAATTTATAGGAAGGCCTTAAAAATATAGGAAAATATAGGAATTTATAGGAAGGAATTAAAAATATAGGAAAATATAGGAATTTATAGGAAGGAATTAAAAATATAGGAAAATAAAGGAAGTCTGGTCACCCTGTTAATGTTGAAAACCAATAACCCGTATAAAAAGATTTTTAAAAATAAAAATAGTTGTAAAATAGATAAATTCCCGGGTTTCGGCACCATTTTGCGAGGCGCCTCTTTAGGCGTCCGGATTCCACCTTTTACATATATTATGGAGCACCTTTCAACTTTATTAGAAGTCTGCATGAAACGGGGTTTAATACCGTATAAAGGTTTTATACTCGGGCATTCTAGAGCATAATAAAGAGAGGGTAGGGGAAAACTTTCCGCTAATCGAATATTTAAACAAGCAATTCGCCCGGGATATCAAATATTTATGGAGCTTTTGTGGAGGAGAGAAGCCTTACGAAGTGGCCTGAGAATAAAAACGTCGTAACTCTACGCTTGGCCGAAAAACTTTGTTTCGAACATTTTCTACCGTTAGCTACGAGGCAAACGTTATCATATGGCCAAATTTTGTTGGTTTTATTAATATAAATTAAGAATATAGTACCTTGAACATATT